>NW_006263841.1:75008-75503 GCF_000469605.1 Apis dorsata | reverse complement strand
CGGCCCCGGACAGGGGCGTGGGGGGAGCGAGCAAGAACGTGAAGAATCGGGTGAACGAGCTCGAGTCGGAGACGCAGCAACGAAGCGGGCAGAGAAGGAAAGGACTGGTGTTGAATTTAACCAATCAATTCGAGGCGGTGAGCAGCAAACCATCCTCGCCGAGTTCGGATCCGGAGGAGCCCACTCGGAAAGCGCCTCACGCGTCCCCGCTTACCGCTCTCTCCGTGAACGAGAACGGATTCGTCGTCCAACAAAATCCATCCTGTTTATCTGCGTCCTCATCTTCGTCTTCGTCGTCGTCGTCGTCATCATCGTCGGAAAAACAAAACCTGTGGGATCATTCTCGAGACTCGAGAAGGAAAACGGACGAGAATCGAGGAAACAACGGCGAGTGTCTAGTCTGGACCGACGCGTGCGGTAGTGGTAGTGGTGGTAGTGGTGGTGGTAGTTGCGGTGGTGGTGGTGGTAGTGGTGGTAGTAGTGGTGGTGGTGACG
>NW_006263841.1:73872-74815 GCF_000469605.1 Apis dorsata | reverse complement strand
GTGTAACGGCGGCGACGACGAGGGACTCGCCGAGCAGACAGAGCTCTTGGAGCAGTTACGACAGCGCCGTGGTCCTCGAGAACAACAACTCGGTGCACAGTTCCTGGGCCACGTTACCTTCGAGAAACAGCTCGTGGGGCTCGTACGACATGCGGCCATCCGACCTCCTCGGTTCCAGCGGCCTCTTCCCGTACGACAAGGAAGATATACCTTGGCATCCGGGCACCGTGAAACGTACGAAGCAGAAGCTCGAGGAGGGTAACGCGTCGTCGAACAGTGTGAAACGCGTGTGCACGCAAAATTCGGACGGGGCCGAGGAGGAATCGTACAATCCTCCTGTACTTTTGCATCACGCGGCGTCCCCGACGCCGCCCCGTAGAAGGGATTCCTCACCCGGCGGCCATAACAACAATAATCGCAATTCGAAGATGGTGGATCCGTTGATCGTGGTTAGAAATTGTCCCAGCCCCGCGAGGGGGATCGATATCTCGCCCTCGTCCTCCTCCTCCTCCTCCTCCTCGATGATCCGTCATGTTGGAAGATTGTCGACCAGCGCCCCGGCACCCTCCTCCCTCTCCTCGGACTCGGATCTACCCTCGTCATTGAGATCGTGCAGGTCGGAGAGCGAAACGTCGTCGAGTCCTTGCGTGGTCAACACCACTCAATGCCCTTCCGTCAAGCATCACAAAATGGTTCTCGAGAATCTAAACAACACCAACAACAATAATAACACCAACAACCAAAAGTTGATGTTCAACAAACAACGTTGCCTGTCCGTCGACGACTCGCCCGTCGAGACAGAGTGCTCGCGAACCAATCCTACCAACGTCGCGGCCATCGCCGTCACAACCGCCGTCACTACCGCGGCGACTACCATCTCCGGCCTCGTGAAGAATCTGAAGAAGGAGTTCGAGGCGAAATCGAGCAAATTGGAGAAGAGTCC
>NW_006263841.1:71381-73793 GCF_000469605.1 Apis dorsata | reverse complement strand
GTCCTCGTCGTCATCGATGGTCGTGATCGGTGGTAGCGGTTGCGGTAGTGGTAGTGGTAGTGCTGGTGGTGGTAGTAGTGGTGGTGGTAGTGGTGGTCGAGGCACGAAAAGAGACGCGAAGATTCGAAGCTTGCCCTCGTCACCTGTTATTCCGCACGACGAATCCAAGATTCAGGCCTCGCCCGAAACCAAAGAGAAGAAGGGGGGAGGAGGAGGAGGAGGAGGGGGAAAGGAGAGCGCGAATACACAGCAGGAAAATTCGGAAGATCGGTCGGTAAGGGTTCTGGTCGGTAAATACGAGGTCGGTAAACCAGATTCGAGAAAATCGACCGAGATCCAATTGCGGGTGCATAGAGACAAGGATTGGGAATCGATCGATTCGCAGCAACAGCAACAACAACAACAACAACAACAACAACGACACGGCAAGTCGTCGAGAATCACGGCCGAGTATAGCAGAAGATCGGCACCGATCCTGATCAATAATCATTCGTCCTCGTCCTCGTCCTCCTCATCGTCTCCGTTGTTCGGTGAAACGGCGCCGGAAGCACCAGGCAGGCCACCAGTCCCATCCGCGGGAACCGGGTCCACGGGTAATAAGAAACAACAACAACATGGCAGGACGCATCCTCTCGCCAGGCTGCAGGTCAGGCCTAGGCACAGCAGTCCGGTTTATAACACGATGTAAAAAAGAAAAAAGAAAGTAAAACGAAGAGAGAAGAAGAAGAAGAAGAAGAAGAAGAAGAAGAACAAGACGAAGAAGAAGAAGAACAAGAAGAAACGTTTATCGATTTGGTTCTCTTTCTCTCTCCTCTCTCTCTTTAACATTCTCTCTCTCTCCCCCCCCTCCCCCCTCCTTTCCCTCTCTCGAATTTGAGCGCGCGTACCTGAATACACGGGTATGTTGTCGTGACCACAATGTGAAAACCGCGTGATCTCTGTACGATGCCAACGAGACGAGAATCATCCTGTTCGAGCTCGACGACGAATCGACGGGGACTCGGATATTTGTATAGATTTGTTTCCCACCATCTTCGATGTGTACAATTTTACCCTATTCGGCGAGAATGTAATCTATTTCCGAGCGACGATACGACAGAGCACCCGTATTTTTTCGATGCATATTTCTTCGAACGGGTAGGGTGTTGAAACGACGACGACGATGACGATGACGACAGTGATGATGATGATGATGATGATGATGATGATAATGATGGTGATGGTGATGATTATGGTGATGATGACGATGATGATGATGATGATGATGATGATGATAATGATGCTGATGATGATGATGATGATGATGATGATGATGATGATGATGAACTTTTCTTCGCGCGTTGGAAAATCGTGTTTTATCCCGCGAGTATCGTTGCTACGTAATTTCGTTCCGATTTTTATATCCGCGATAATCGAATCGAAAATTCCTTCGTGTTCAAAAGCGATAAAAAAAAAAATATTCGAAATGAGCGATCGATGAGCGGAAAAATAGTGAATAAATGGGTAAATAGTTTGTTGTGAACGAGATGATTAGTCTTCTATCGAAAATTCGAAAAGATACAAGTGCCTTGTCCTACCGTCGACGATTGTATATGACCGTATATAGATATATTTGTAATAAGGCACGTTCAAGGTCCTTTTAACGTTTTTATGTTCCTTCTCACACGTCAGACGCGTGGTCTTTGGCCTGCTCTTCGTTATTTTTTAAGCTGGAAATGCAACAATTCTATAGGAAGATACGAAAGAAGAAGAAGAAGAAGAAGAAAAAGAAAACGCTGTTATTCCTACGACGTGTCGTCATCCGTAGATCTAATAATGGGCTTGGAATCAAACGTGATGTTTGCGAGGGTTGGGTCGCGCAAAAGTTGGAGCCCGGCGGTGAGCTCGGTCAGGCTGTGAACGAAAGGTCCGGGCCTCCCGCTATCCCGCTCAAATACTGGCTCTCCGGCTCCTCCTTTTGCCATTCGCGTTGTGATCACCGAGGCGTATGCGAAACACAGAGATTCTATATGATAATAATAATAATAATATAAACAAACACTTCGGAACGACGACGTGTAACGTTAACCTGTACTATTTAGCGTATTTTAGAGCGAACAATGTGATTAGGAATGGTGCACAGTATGCGAGGAGACGAAAGTAACGAAAAACCCTCTCTCTCTCTCTCTCTCTCTCTCTATTATTATTTTTCATTATTACTATTATTATTATTACTATTATTATTATTATAATTATTACTATTATTATTATTAATATTATTATTATTATTATAATTATTAATATTATTATTATTATTATTATTATTATTATTACTATTATTATTATTGTTATTACTATTATTTTTATTTTTATTATTATTTTTATTATTACTACTACTACTATTACTACTAGTATTACTACTATTACTATTAT
>NW_006263841.1:58583-68212 GCF_000469605.1 Apis dorsata | reverse complement strand
TTTAAAATTAGTCGACCTAAAAATGACCGTCGCGGCGACGTGATCGACGACGTTCGTGTTTTTAAGAATCGCACGCTTCCGACACATTTGTTTTGAACTGAGAAAGAGCGAAGGAGAAAGACTATAGCTGCTTTTTAAATTCGATAAACACTGCCAAACCGCTATTGCACTTTTTCGTTTTATACATTTTATAGGTATATATATATATATATATATGTATATATATGTATATATACGAGTATGGATTTTTGTTCGGATAAACCAATTTTTTTGATGGACAATTCGAAAAAACGGATTATTCGGGAGGGAAAAAAAGAAAAAAAAAAAAAATGTAAGATTACGAAATATATTTATTCGTGTATATTTAACTATTATTATTATATGGTGACGAAAAAAAGTTGATTTATATGCAACGAAAATTCAGTGTTGTTGTTTGAAGAAAAATGTGTAATGTTTATATAAATTTTCAAAGAATACATACTGCCATTTTTCAACGTCTTTTTATTCTCATTTGAAAAAAGAGCTATAGAATCATTCTTCTGGTTAATCGTACGTAATTATTTTCTAAAATTTTTCTCTCCTCTTGTCTTGTATCCCTTTCTCTATGTTTTTTTTTTCTTTTTTTAATCAATTAGTTAATATTATAGGATAACAAAAAAAAAAAAAGAAAAAAGAAAGGAACAATTAGAATTTTTTCTTTTTTTTTTTCTTTAATTACGTTATTAAAAAGAAATATCGTAATTTATCGTTTCGATTTACGATTTATTTATTTGCGAAACGTGCTTTTAATTTTCACGATTGAATATTTCGAGATTCTTCTGTGATAATATCTGTTCGTTGGTCTATAATTTAAAGAAGACTAATAACTTCGATAATCGATCGTTTGTTCATTCACCAAAGATGAAATATCGAGACCGTAAAAATGAAAAAGAAGGTCGGTAAAAATCTATTTATAACAAAGGAGATTAATTTCCGATTTATCGATCGAATCAAACTGACCCACCGTTTACTCGCACAAGAATCGACGGTCGGTAAAAGAATATTTCGCCAAATCGATCTGCGACTTATCGGGAAGAAGAAAAAGAAGAAAAAAAAATTGCCTCGAACGAAAGACAGAAAAAAAATGCAAGAATACAGAGAAAGAGAGTTGGAATACCTCTTTTCCATTCTTGCTTATGTCGAGTCCATCACCGCACATATGCACGCCCGATATACGCCTGAGCGCGTACGGTTGCCTCGAGTCCCAAAATTGAATAGTGTTGTCCCAACCGCCGCTGATCAACTCGTGTGCCGATTTTGGTCTGAAACACGCGCTGAACACTCTGGATTTATGACCGTCCATAACTTCCAACGACTCGCTACGATAAATAACAATAACAATAACAATAATAATAATAATAATAATAACAACGATAAATTAAATTAAATATCTCGCCATTGTATCATGAGCTTATTATCTCTCAAACTGCTCGAACGAATGGTTTGTCCGATAATCGATCATTGGTTGGCTTGAAATGGGAGAGAGAGAAAGTTAGCGAAATTATTATTCGTAATAATTAAAAAATAAATGTGAACGAGCGTTACAGCAAATACTGCCTAAATCGTCGTTCTTTTCGTTCTGTGCGTGTGTTACGCCTACGTGCCTTCGTCACGAACTTTACTCGTTTTGAAATGCGCGCCACATCCGTTTGATCGAAACAACCCATTACTTCGTATTATATCGTGGAAAGTGGATACTATAATAATATCGTAATCTTTAAACGTAAGCTTCGATTATTCCGAAGAAGAAAGAAAATACTTTTTCGTTATCTTGGATAATGATAATAATTTACAAAAATAAATACCGATCGAGCAAAATTATTTCGATTTTTTATATTTGCACGATAAATTATACGATAATTGCGAATACTTGTCTGTGATATATATAACACGTGTTTTTTATAATAAGGAAGGAAAGTTTTGGATCGTTGGAAGTTGTGGATGTTCCCTTCGGGAGAAGAATCGGATTTTTGAATCTGGACGAGAAAAATATTTGTAAAAGTAAAGCGATTATATATTCGGTTTATTTATCGGCTCGATCTGTTCGTCGAATTGGATTACTGTCGTTTTTAACTTAAGATCGAGGTCTTGATGATCGAACGAATATGAAACGCGTGAATAAATATTTCTCATCGTAATTTCAATCGTTTTACAAATCGCACAAAGTATTCCTCTCCTCCGTCAACGACCGTTACTTCAATCGTAAGCGCGAGAGAGATAACAAATGTGTTTGTAAACACGACAGACCTTGCGTGAAACACTCTTTCTTGCATTTTCGTTTCTTCGTCGTACATGATGAGCTTCGCATCGTCGCCCATGGTTACGAATTTTGGTAGATATGAGTGATAAGCCAAGCCTAGAACCTGCCTATTCTCCCGTATCGTGTAAAGGCATTGATTGGTCGGATAATGCCAACACTTGACGCAACCATTCGCATCTGCAACGATCGAACAACGCCTGGATAAATATTAAAATTAAAAGAAGGAAACGAATGAAAATTTTTCGGAAGAAACGAAGCTCCATCCGTTGTTTCTTCTCCGTTTTATTATCTATATCAGAGAAAATATTAGAAATTGTGGTGTAGCACTGACAAGTGGCAATGACGGTACGCGAGATTGGATAAGATTTGCGGGCAGGCCTGTGTTTAACCGCCGTCACCGGACTTTGCTTCTGCATTATCTCGGTATCGCGCAACACGAACTTTTCCTCGCTCGTGTTCTGATTCTTTTCGCCGTTCTGATTCTTTTCGCCGTTCTGATGCAATTTGTACAATTGCACCGCGCCATCCATCATGCCTGCCGCCAAAAAGTCATGCAACTCCGTGTAACATAAGCAAAGAATATCTTGATTGCATTCTCTGAAAAAAAATATTTTTTTTTTTTTTTTCAACAAATCAGAGAAATCAATTTTAAATTAAGAGAAATAAAAGTTTTTCCAGTATCTGAATTATTAGTATATAATCTCTAATTTATTTCGTTAGTTAGAAAGTTACGAAATCTTGTTATTGGTTTTTTTTTTTTTTTTACGAAAAACTTAATCATGTACATACAAATGTAATAAATTAATTGATCTTCGATGATGCACTTTGTAAATAAAACAAATGAATTTTTATAAGGTGAAATTCGATATTTAATGTTCGATAATTTTTTTTTTTTTTTTTTTTTCTAAATCGAAAATAGTTTCGAATAACTTGCTCTATTATTCTTTATCTTTGTTCCATACATTTGCCTAAGGAGAGTTATATTATCATCCATATAAATTTTCGTTTCTGGATCCATCGCTTTTGTCAAGGCTGACTCAACTCCATCGACACTGTTAGTAACATTATAGTTAAAAAATCATGTGTGTGTGTATATATACATATATATATACAAATAATAATAGGAAGTGAAATGGAATAACAAAGTGTTTGTAAAAATAACTTTTATACGATAATGTACAAAGTGTCGTCTGTGTGTCGTTACGAATGTATTATACCGTTGAGATTAAAAAAAAACGTACTATTCTAGATAGAATTTAGTTCTCGTTGAAACTTGGGAATTTGTTTTCGATGTTTTGTGTCCAATGGTAAGATATCATGTTATTTTATCAATTTATTAATTTTATCACTTCATTTCATTTTACCATTTAACGAATTCGAGGCTATAAAATTCCCCATAAAATTCGTTGAAATGACGATCAACTTTAGAAAACTTCATGTATGTTTGATGGGACACGTTAAGCTTTCGAACCTTTAAATTTCGTTATATCAGTTTCAAAAAGTTGCGTTAACTTGGAAATTTTCGAATACTTATGCTTTACACGTTTAAATAAAAAATAAATTAAAACTAATGTTTTAATAATGTATTCAAAGTCGTCCTATATATAATGCCATAAAGAATGCAATGGTATGGTTTAAAATATTAATTAATTTTTTATACTTTTGCGTAACAGATTAAAAATTTTCCAATTATTCTATAATTCTGAATGCGTGTGCTCCATAGATTTTAATGTAAAATGTTTGAAAAAATATTTTGTACGTTAAAAAATATAAAAATTTCCAGTATAAAATCACACGTAATTATTTCAAATGACAGGTCAAATAAATAACAATCAGTCATTTGTCTTATTATTTTATATGTAATTATACAGGCAAAATACAAAATGAACCTATCGTCCAATGTATTTTCACGCCACCTAGTCCAGAATTATAAAAATAGCAAACATCGACTAGATAAATGATTAATCGGATACCGGAATCGTTTCTTGCGCACGTAAATTGTATAGCTCAAATATAGAAGAAGAAAAGTGGAAATAAGGGAGAAAAGGATAGATATATTGTAAAAGTTATGGAATCAGCGCCATCTTCAGAGTGTTGCAAATTAAACAGGAAAAGAAAAGACAAAAAATAGTGAAAAAAGGATAGAGATAGAGTAAGAAATGATTATCAATGCCATCTCTCGAATACCAAAGACAATTTTTTAAAGAATCATTTTTCTAAAAATATTCGAGAGATGGCGCTAGTCCTCAATTCTTATTCTATCGCTGCCTTTAAAGAGATCCGTGATCCTCGAGAGATAGTATTAATGTCATATATATCTTTATATTTAATCGCGATAATAAAATTGCGCAACAATGTTTGTAAAAATTTAAAATTTTAAAAATTACACGGAAGTTTAATTTTATTTACTACATGCAATTTTTAATTATTTATTTTTTATTATATCATCGTGATGGTATAATACAAATTCATCAGTATAGATGGCGATATATTCAAGTTTATCAAGTTTTTTTTGTCGATAAAATATATTTTAAATTCTTATTATATAGTTTCATAAAATATACAAGCGTTAAATTTTTCATATATTTTATATTTGCTCAACAATTGAAATCGTTTATTCATAAGAAATAACTTTTTCTTCTTGTCACGCGAATATATATCGTGTCCGATTATTTGTGAAATATTTAATCCATCGAATGAATTAATCTCAGACAAACGCAAGAAATATTGTTAATAAAAAGAGAAAATAAGGAAACTGTTAGAAACTAAAAACTAAAACTCGTTCAGTATTGGCACGATAGACGTCGCTAGGAATGTGAAAAAGACGTTAAACGAGCAACAAACAGAGGGATCCGCCAATCAGCGCACAAGTGCGCGCGGGCTCGAGGCTTTCGAGCTCGGTAGCTGTCAGTCGGTAAGGAGTAGATTCTCCGTATAAGTTTATGCGTATTAGTTGTGAATGATCGCGTGCAAATTCGCGTTAGCTTGCACGTTTTTCGTTCGTTCTCGTCGGTTAAAATATTCGCGACAAATATGTTGAAGATCGATGTTATGTCGCCCGCGTGAACGGTAAACAGTTGCGCGGGTGAGTGTGTTGTGTTCCGAGGGAGTGTCGTTAACCTCGCGTTGAGCTCGAAGAGTCGAGGTTCCCTCGCTGGAAATCGCGCGCAGATCCTGAACGAAGCTGTCAATCTCGTGAACATCGGTGCACGACGGTCGTTCGATCAGAATGTCGGCGTCGGCCGCATCGTTCCCGGCGTCGCGACAGTGAGAACAACACATCCGGCCAGTGAACCAAGTGTCGACGAGGAAACAGCTCCAGGGTGAGCCGTTTTTCACGTTCAGAAATTTAGAGACCACCGAGGAAAATGGCGGACCTCGAGGCGGTACTGGCCGACGTCAGCTACTTGATGGCTATGGAGAAGAGCAAAAGCACACCGGCCGCTCGTGCAAGCAAGAAAATCATTTTGCCCGATCCCAGGTATATGTCGTGATATTTGTCGATCCGTCGAGCTTTTTGCCAATCCATCCACCCCAGTCTCGCCTGTAGCGATGGGAATGACGTACTCGTGAACAATGCTAAATTACATTGCAAAATATATTCATTTGTCGTTTGATATTTACGAATCTACGTAAGTTTAGAGTAGATTTAGATATTCGAACATTTTTATGGAAACGATTCTCTTTCGTAAGTTGATATTTCATCGTAATCGTATCGATCTTTTTATAGGTTACAATACGATACTAGATGCAAGGCCGCTTAAATGGTTGCATCTTGAAGGACATGCAATATGCATAACACGAATAGTTTTTAAAATATTAGTTTTGAACGCAGAGAAATATATATATATATAATTATAAATAGAATATATCTATATAAATTTTAAATATAATTTTTTTTATAATTTAATCATTGGGAACGTAGTTAAAATATCAATTCGTTATTCGTTATTCGTTAAATCATTAATATTTTTATTTATCATTTAAAAATTGAAATTAATAGTATATACATATATTTATGACAGATGGATAACTTTTAAATTAAATTCGTAATCTATTTTTATAATAAAGATTTACGATTATTAAGGATAATAAATTGATTGTACATTTGAAAATAATAATCAAATTAATCCCATCGCTACATCTCACCACGTTTCCTGCCCCTCCCTTCTTCTTTGAGCTGTTCCTTGTCTAACTCGAGTCCGGTGTCTCGATTCCTCCTTGTTTCTCCGCGCATACGTACCGATGTTTCGGTTTCTTGGCTACGCTCGTTTCAGCGCGCCATTCCAGAAAAATGTTTACAAACAATGAACGGTATCGGTTACAAGTAACGGAAGTAACAATTAAGGCCAGTCGAACAATTTTATTTTCAAGATGGAAAATCTCATTAGTGAAGGTATCGTAGTAACTACTTATTTCGAATTTTCACTTAAATATTTATTTCTCTCTGTAAAACTGGATTAATAAGTTTTTTTTTTTTTTAATAAAATGAATTTTCATAGTAATAAAAATTGTTCGTTTATTCATCTGTCACATGGATGAGATATAATATTTCGTTTAACATATAAAATGTAAAAGCGTTTTTCTTATATATAATGGAAGAGAAACGGTTAATAAACAAAAAGAATTAAATAATATAATCTAATTACAAATATGAAAAATATTGACAAAAGAAAATAAATAAAATTGCAATCTTATGGAGATTTAATTTATTGTATATGTGTGTACATATATATATTATATATATAAGAATTGTGAAAGATATTTGAATTTTTGAAATTCATCTGCATCTGTCATTTATGAATCAATTTTAAAGATTATATTCTTTTATCGAATCGCTCGAAAAACAATTTCATCAGAATTTCGTTTTCTAAAAAATCGAAATGATATAAAATTAAAAGAATTATACGCGTGTTAAATATATATTATGTATTTCACATTCGACATTCTCAGAATTAATATAAAGATTTTTTTTTAACGCTACTTTTTATAGGTGGCGTTTATTCATAACTAGTAATCATAAAAATGCTTTCTTAATATCGAAATGATAACTCCTCATAGAAGTTATTTGGAATCATCACGAATGAATTTTTTTTTTAAATTTATGAGCGTTTTCATGCAATTTATCTACGATATATATTTTATCTACGATAAAAATATTGAAATCGGTAATTTTGTGCATGAAATTATTAATATATTAAAAAGAAGGAAGAAAAAAAGATCAAATAATTACGATTATATGATTCCGTAAAGAATTTCGTAAATTTTTAGCTTTTTTTTTTTTTTATTTTTTTCGAATACTTTCAGATACTTTCACAAAGAATTATCACTTTCGTGGATAGCAATTTTTCTTTGAGCATCAGAACAGCCAATAATACTTATAAAATTTAAGCATTTAATAAAACATGTAAACAAAATTTGTCATATTATCTTCAAGAATATCTGAATATAAAGGAAATATTTTTTTATATCGTTTAATTTATTTTAAATAAAATATGAAAAATAAATTATTTTTGAAAGATTATCCTTAATTAAAGATCAATTGTACAGAATTGTTATAAGAAAATGTTATTAAGTTATAAAATTTAATCTCGTAATTTTTAAATATTAATTCGTAATTATATTACATCTTTAATATATCTAAATTTATTTCGTGTATTTTGATATATTTTTTCTGCATATCTTCATCGTATTATATTTTTATACTTAATATATTACATTCATATAAATATTCGGTTTAACAATCATTTATTATGAGAAAAATATATATTGTCCAATATCGATTTAATATCGTCAAATATAAGTTGAAAAGATAACCATTGATGACAAAGATGAATGGAAAGATTTCATCATTTCAGATGAAACAATTAATATGTAATTTTTAATTTTTTTTTCTTCTTTCTTTTATTTCAAATTTATATTATTATATCGTGTATGTATATACTAGATACATACATAAGAATTCCTTATTTGCGTCATAATGCAACCTATTACGTTTATTTGTTCTAAATATAGCATATTGCATAGTACATATATGAATTCAAACAGATAAGAAAATTATATTTCATTTTTAATACTTCTAATATCAACTTATATTTCGATGTTTATATCTTATTTTTTTATTGAAATCAATTATAGAATCAAATATAATAAATAAAAATAATATAATAAAATAATATAGAAATATTGTAAAATTTTTGTCATGGATGATTAGTTAAAAAATTATAATTATCGTGTCCAAAATATCTTTGATTTTTTTTTTATTTATAAAAAAAATATAATAAAATTTATTTCTAACTTGCCAGAATTTCGATCGATATATTGAATAAAAATGATCTTTGATGATATTTTTGTGATTTGTATTAACAATTCTCTTTTTGCAATATTTCATCGAGTATCGATATTTTTATCAAACTTACAGAGAATTGGAAAAATAAAATTTCAATTAATATTTTCCAACATTTTGTTTACTAACATTGTGCCATTGGATGATTGGCAACGCGTTTTTCAATTATTTGTAATTAATGTATATATAATATAACGTAATCAATCATTTTTATTAGTCTATGATTATGAGTGATGTAACAAAAGAATAAGAAAAAATTACAGAATATATCATGGATTCGTAAACATATGTAATATTCATTTAATTTTCCAATTAGAATGTAAGAGATTATGTAACGTGTTTGTATTATAAAATAATTAATGATACACTATGCTCGAAATATTATATAATATATACAAAACATTAAATTTTACCCTATTTTTCTTATATTTTTTTTTTTTCCATCGCTGATCAAATATTATTTGCTAATGTGTTCGCATTATGAACACAAATTACATAAATTATTCGCAATATGAACCGTACATTAGGTGTCATATCTATTCTGTAATTCATCCGTATGACCTCCAAATTCCTGTGACAAAAAAAAAAGCATCGCATTAAAAGTTTATTCTACATATATTCTGTGTATATTCGTCTATAGTATATTATGTTATATTACGCCATTGCCACTATCACAAAGATTGCAACGTAATAACAATTGAAATCTAAACTAAGATATCATTATCATTATTAATAATAAGATATAATAGAAAACATCTTGAAATTTTATTTTTAAATTTACAAAAAAAATCATTCGTTCTCGAACAATTGAATAATTTTTTTTTTTTTTTTAATACTATTTTTCACAAAATTATCTAGGTCGATTTCTCGATATTTTTTCGAGTCTCGACCTGTTTTCACAACAGTCCAATCACGATGATAAGTGCGACCATAAGTGTGACTCTCTTCGCTCTACTATATTATTTTTAGGAAATGAAATATATA
>NW_006263841.1:56217-58432 GCF_000469605.1 Apis dorsata | reverse complement strand
CACTATTGCTTCATATATATATATATATATATATATATATTAAAACCATGCCATACGAAAGAATTAAAATAACGTGAAATATTCGACACGTGTGAAGTACGAATATAACGAATCATTTGTGGTTAGACCTGAAGTTATCTTTTATTCGCGAAAAGTCGTTATTACAGTTTTTATAACACGGTCAAGCGTCCACAGTTGATTTCATATTTGAAGAATAAATGTCTAAGAAATTTCAAATGTGTATCTTTCTTTTTATGCTTAACGCATTTGGGATATAAAAGCGATCCTAAAAGCAATGAAAATTATTAAATTTACCTGTTGCTATGTCTCGAGAAATAACACAAGCCTTTTCTTATCTCTTGCAATTCTGCAAAAAGAATTTATAATGGGAATGGAAATAAATAAAGAATAATGGAAATTTCTTGGTCTTCGTCGAGATGTGTTTGGTGACGAATAAATCGGTTTTTATCTTATTCCATTATCCACGTATTAGTCGTTTCGAAAACTCTGAGTTTCTGAAATCTATATTCGATGTCGAAACGAATGAAAATTAGCGATAAAAGTAAGGCCAGTTAATCGGCCAAGTATCTCGTATATTCGAACGAATATTCGATCTTCTTGCAGTCGAATATATAACAAGTATAGATCTACGAATAATATATATCGCATTGAAACGAAAAATTATTATCGTATGTAATAATTACTCGTTGATTAGAAAAAGAAAAAAAATGAAGATTTCAAATTATATTGTATTATATTTATAACAGATTGAAGGTGTAAACTTCAATATCTATTTAATTTTAAGATAAAATATCGTCAGTGATTTCTATCCCCGTTTACAAAAAATATCACGCCTCTCAAAATTATCGGTACAAGCTCGGTCTGTTGATAGCGTAATTTATCGCGGAGCAAGATTTACGTTATTAGCGGATAAAGTTATAATTTCGAACGGAAAAGAATTTTCTTTCTGTGTGCGATGAGATGTCGAGAAGCCCTTTTATCGCGTCGAGTCACTGGCGCGATGCAAAATTGCTTAAAGATCTAGTTAAAAAAGTAGCTTTGCCCAGTCAAACGTTTATCAGACGTTAGGCAAGCGATATACATAATAAATATGGATATTAAGAAATTAGAAAATATTGTAAAATAGCGAATGGAACGAGATCGATAAATCAACCTATTCGCAGTGAAATTGTTGCCAAAGTACTCTCGGCACCGAATGTTACAAAATTCGTTTTCTTTTCTTAATTAATTTAACGTACCAAGAAATACTGTTCTTTACTCTTCTGTGCATCGAACTATTATTACATTTTTTTTATAGATAGAAATAAAAGAAATATTTTTAATTTAATATCCATTTTTCTTTTTGTTATTTCTCCCTAATTGATCATTCAATCGGAATGTTTGAATTTTTCGAGAAAAAAAAATGTATATGTAAAAGCGATATCGCGAATGCGATAAGATCGATCAAATTAATTCAGATTCACTTGTACGTGCATAACTTATTCCCATCGCTACTATGATTCATTGAATGCTATTTTTTGCCCGTGTTTGTTGCTTGGTTTTCCCCAGGTGTGAGTGTCGAAAAGGCCCTTGAATGTGAGAAAGGCCAAGGACCTTTGAAAGACATGGTTGATGCTTTTTTACGGCGTTGCTTCGTCGCCTGTCGATTTCGCTATGACTTTTTTAACATTCACAACGATCGACCGTAACAAAGGAAATAGAATAGATTCTTGCAAATTGCATGGTTAAACACTCGTGTTTCTACATTCTCTTCTATATTCGCGTTCATGGTCAAAAGTCATTCACTTTTTCATCTCTTTTATTTTTTTTTTTTTTTTGCTCATGTTATTAACACGAGATCTAAAGAAAGATAATTATACTGACAACAGTGAAACGTGTACTTAGAGAGAAACACGTGAGAATACCGGTTTACGGAATAAGGAAATGTAATCGGCATAAACGTCGATCGATACTTCGCATCGATTATAATGTGCCAATGTTTACGTTACCGATGTTATTTCCGTAAAACACATTCCGTTCCGAAGGTACGATGTGAATACGTATATAAGTCGATTCGATAGCAGTCTTCCTATTTGCTGGCAGTCTGCCAACGATCAACCAAAGATTCCACGTGTATTTGTACTGGAGACTAGATAAGGCAAATCGATCTGAAACACGCACCGATCCTTTTCTAGTTTTCGCATTTCTTCATCGA
>NW_006263841.1:55857-56170 GCF_000469605.1 Apis dorsata | reverse complement strand
TCTCTCTCTCTCTCTCTCTCTCTCTCTCTCTCTCTCTCTCTCTCTCTCTCTTTCTTATTTTCTTCTCTCTTTCGTTTCGATAAAAACATCGAGCAGATTACTTTCCAGTTTAATATTTATACGAAAAGATGATTCGATGCGAGCTCTTGGAAATTCGTTAGTTTACTACGTGTTTTTTTATTTCGTGTTTTAAATATAGAAGAATTCTAATAAAAAAGTAAAATTGCTTCTGTTCGTAACGAGTTATATTATATTTGTAAAGAAAGTATTTTAGAGAAATGCTTTTTTATAAGTTACTATAGAAGCGGGTTTC
>NW_006263841.1:55402-55845 GCF_000469605.1 Apis dorsata | reverse complement strand
TTTTTTTTTTTTTTTTTTTTTTTTTTTTTTCATAATTTTCTCTTTTTATTGTTTCTTTCCTTTTTTGTTTCAACAGGAATACTATGCAGGGAATACTCGAGGTTAATATTTAATGCAAAGATGACACGATGCTTATACAACATCTCCGGAGACTGGTTAGTTAGCTATGAAATTTTAAACGTGAAACTCGTAAGAATTTGAAGGTATGTTTCAAATTTAATAAACGAGGAATTTTTTGTTTTAAATTTAAACGATATAGACGAATAGTTTTAGATTTATAGTTTTGATTTTAAAAAATTGATTTTATAAAATAATTTGAAACGAGAATAAAGATATATCGTTGAAATATACCGCGGTATCCAGAAGTTATTTTCATTTTTACGATATATGTGGATGTATGTTCAAATAAACCGCTAAAAAATTACACGAACGTAAAAATATTT
>NW_006263841.1:52032-55141 GCF_000469605.1 Apis dorsata | reverse complement strand
AAAAAAAAAAAAAGAATAATAATGATAATAAATTAACGAAACGTAATGAAAAGATCATTACACCACTACATTACTAATGATGACCAATGGTGGTGCGCGTAATTTCGTTATAATCTAAGGAAACGATTACTTTGCACCATTCGTTTAACGTTGAATCATTCGATTAAAAACAAAGATTAAAAAAAAAAGAAACAAAGAGAAAAAAGCACATTTATGTTCCGAGAAATTGATGTGTTTAAGGAATTAATAGCAAAAAAAAGAATGATTACGATGAATCGTACGTACGATTCACTTGTCAAACTTCGTACTGTCTCGGAATATATATTGTGACGAGGCATCCATCCTTCCAGTCACTGCCCCCTCTAGCTCCACTCTTCGCGCATCGCGCATTGCGCAACACAGATGCGCAAAAACAACTGGTCACTGGATATTTCAAATATATTCGATCAAATCGATCGTATCTCTAAAACGAGTAATTCGAACGAAACGTTTTATTTTATTCGATATTTTTCGATGCTACAAATCGATCCGGAATAAAATTGTTAAATTTTCGAGATAAAATCGATTCGATTTGACACGAGATCGCATAAGGTTAAACAAAATTGCGAAATATTTGTGAAAATGTTGTTACACCGAGATATAGAAGCGAATTTGAAAATGTTTATTCGATCTAAATTTACGTATCTTTTTTATTCGAAACCTTCGAAGTCGACGCACGCTTACGAAATCGTACTATTTAGGAGGGAAATTTAAATATTTAGCGAACGTCAGAAAGCTCGATTCCAGCGATAGAACCGATACTGGTTTTCGTTTGGCAACGTCCGAGAGGATTGTTTTGATTGTTGAACAGTCACGTTTATTATACGTACCGGTGAAACGAAGTTAAAACGATTTCTGTTCACGGTGATTAAAATCACCGTGAAAATCGATTAAAACCGCGGTTACACGAGCATTCGATATAACGGGCCTTAATATCGTCGAGCTTAACTTTGCAATGTGAGCAACGTGAACGAATACGTCGTACGAATTTTAACGTATATATAAATGCAACGATAATTCCGAAAGTGCACAGGTCGTTGTTTTACGATATTTTTATGGATCCGGATTCTCTACCATCGCGTGTCGTTTTCCATTGAATCGAATCTTTTTTTTTTTATTATTATTATTAAAAAATTACCAAGTTTAATAGCAAGAAATAAATCTATGACAAATTATAAAGATTATAAAAGTATGAAATGCTTTCGTTTCGAGGAAACGTATCGCGATGCGCGTTACTATTATACGTAATTGTTTTGCATTAACGCATTAACGCGAGCAAAATGATAAGAGGCCTCGTAAGATCACGTAAAACTCGATCTTTTTCCTATCATCTAAAAGAGAGAGTTATGGCTTGTCCCAGTTTGTAGAATCACCTTGTGTGCGTATTTTTATATCGTTTAGTGAAAATATGCAGTGCTATATTTGAAATACAACCTTGTGGTATTAAATACCTATATTCTTTGCATAAGATAATCGAACATTTCGTTCAACCGAAATAAATAGGATCGAATTGTATATTTGAAAATTATTATTTAGCACAGAAAAACTTATTTTTATTTTAACTCGATCATATTCGAATGATATTTCGTTTATTGTCAATTGTTTAAAAAAAATTAAAAAAAAAAATCAATTAAAATCAATTTCGTGGTAATTATTACGAGAGAAAGTCCGATAAATAATCTTCGGTAATTGATATATATGTACATATATACGTAATACGATATTGTGCAATTTTTATAATTAGTATCAATTTGTATGAATTTAATCTGAATATTTGCGACACACACATTTCGGATATAATTTTATCTAATCGAAATATGTTTTTATACACACGAGATCATATCATAAATTTTTATATTACTCCGCGTATCTTTTAACAATTTTTTCGTTAACGACATTCTATCGTCGTCGATCATTCTCGACATTAATATCATTTATACCAGCATTAATTATTCATTATTCAACTATTCTAATCATTAAAATAAAAAGAAAATAAATAATGGAGGGAATATAGAAAGAATTATTCGAGTATAATAAATTGTTACAAATTTTCCATAATCGTTTCATTTTTGCAGCGTGCAAAATGAGACTGCGTTCCTCGAAAACCCATTGTAAACCGAAAGAAGATTTCGTGGAAGTGCGAAGCTCGAATCGTTTCATCGTCGACTCGCCGCAGATGGATCACACGGCTGCCGAGTGAGAGGAATACGGAGAGATTATTGGTTAGATTATATTAATTAAAAAAAAAAAAAAAAAAAATTAATAAAAAGAGAGAAACAAGATATTATAAAATTTTAAACGAGCGAGAGCACTCGATTGCTCTCTCGATTATAAGAACGCCCGCGTTATACGTTACGTGTCTGTCGCACACGTCCCGTCGTGCACACAGAATAGATATTCTGAAACCGACGAAACGGGTCTCTCTGCGCTATATAGCGGAAGAAGAGCAGAAGCGTGTCCGCGTTAATCGAGGAAATTGATCCCGGAAGTGAACGACCTCGTCCGCGTATCTCCGATTTATTCTTCCATCTCGTTTCCTGTCCCCTTTAACAAGGAAGAAAGTTTTAAGGGACCGAGCGAAGCGGTGATATCAAGCAAGCAAGATATATGGCGTTTCTCTCACCGCCAAATTGCCGCGTTCCACCGCTATATTCAAAAAAACTTTTTTCCAACGGTTTATTTCCGAATACACGCACGTATACACTTGTGATACGATTTGAAACGAAGAAGTTAGGAAGATTCGAGCGAGTTTTAAAATCGTAAAATTTATTTTCTCGACGATAGAACCTGTGGTTGTTCGACGATGAGAATAATAATAATAATAACCGAATTCTTTAACCGCACAACGACACGAAATATTCCGTTGGAAAGCGTTTCACGTATAATCGAGTAACGAGCATCAGTTAACCGCAATAAATTCATTCCCTCGAGTGAGCAATACAGATTATCCACTTAGATTATTTTCTTGCCGTGTTTGCCGCAAAAGGCAAAGCGGTCGTTTCAATTGATCATTCGGTCGATCGTTCGAATTCCGTCCTATAATCGTTCCTCTTCTACCGATTATCCCTCG
>NW_006263841.1:47429-52026 GCF_000469605.1 Apis dorsata | reverse complement strand
CTCTCTCTCTCTCTCTCTCTCTCTCTCTCTCTCTCTCTCTCTCTCTCTCTCTCTCCCCCTTCCCATTCTTCTTGAAAATCAAATCAAATATTTGTCGCGTGTTATCGGAATTAACCCAAGCTGAATGAATAAAGCAACAAGCCAGATGCATTCTGTGCGTTATAAATTAGAATAGATACGCGTAGCGGTGCTATATAGATTATCGACATTTCGATAACCACACACTATCGATACATATATCGGTCCACATGTCAATACAGATTTAATCGATGTTTTGCACCGGTGGTCCTCGACGAATCGATTATCCGACATTAATTTTAACTTCTACACACCGCTATGCAATGCGAAAAGAGAGCGTATACAAACAGATTTATCTCGTAACGTTCGCACACTCGTTCGAAAACTCGAACGGCGTGCATTCGCGAGCGGAGATAGATATTATCGTTGATAATACCATTCGCGTTATTGTACCTTATCTCTCCCGTCAGGAGAGGAACACACATTGGAAAATTTACAATTTCGATTTTATACGCGATTGCATACGTGTTTGCAAGAATTTAAACACAACTCGTAACTCTCCTCGTAAAGGTTAACGATCCAACGATTCGTTCGTACGTTTTTTGTCTACGCGCAAAACGCTCTTTCTCTCTCTCACTCACTCACTCACTCACTCTCTCGATCTTGTGTCCCGTTCCCCCATTTCTTCTCTCACTTTAATAGGACGGGAATATCCTCGAGGGTGCAATGATGCGAAAACATCGGTTTCCCCTCTCTCCCAAGCTTTTCACGATAATATCACTTCAAGGCTCTCTCTTTCACCACCATTTATCAACTAATAATATTAGCAAATCGACCAGTTACGAGATTATCGACGTCGTCTTTTCTGTCTCGATTTCTATCGATGTATTATAGTTGGATACGATTTTATCGTTATATATTTCGTTTCTTTTTCTTCGATGAAAATATATCGCGTAGTTATATTTCTCCCGGCCTATTCATACGTGTTGGTATTTGTTGAACGAGAACGATGGCACGGATGAGTTACGTTTACGTACGCGGGACATCGATGTCCCGGATACGAGGATCTTGTTACCGAAGAATGGACTAATGGACAGGTTCGTTTGCTATCGTATACTCATCCATCGTTGCCGAGCCTGGAAATAAGTTTGTCCAGCAATGGATTCCTTCGCTTCGAGAAGTTTGCCTCGATCGTTCTTTCGTTGACAGAATCGTTCACCCGATCTTTTCTTCTCCTCTCGTTTTTATTTCTTCTTAAGCGTTTATTTCAAATAACATTTTAATCTCTCAAACGATATTTTGAGCTTTTCACTTCGCTAGTGAAAATTTATACACTATACCCGATATTATTCGATCGTATTCGTATCTGTACGTAAATGTATAAAATATGACGATAAAAAATTATCGATGGAAATTTCATACTGCTATCGCGTTTTGGTGCGATACTTTAATGTAACGGCGAGAAAAAAACGGCCGTTCGTATCCATTTACAAAACGCGAAGGGAAACGTGGGGAATACATGGTTGCCAAATTAACGGACTCGCCGTCGAGGTCATTCGAGAACTTTCGAGATAAAGATCGAGTATAGAAGAAATTCCAAATATAATACGGATCGCGTAGCATCGATTATTTTTGTTCAATTTAATAAATTTTAATTTTTTTTTTTTTTTTTCATACAACAAAAAAGGAATTGTAAGCGCGCGAAAACTTATCGCTAGTTAGATACGTATGTGCCTTGTGACCAACAAGACACACGTATTTCACTTAAGTTATCGGATTAGGTGGCATAACGAATCTATAACCGTTAAAATGGATTTGTCTTCTATCGCTTCTCGTTACGCGGAACGGATATTGCCTATACGAAAATTGATGGTCTATTTTTGCGGTGTGTATGTATCGTGGAAGAATTCTTTTACCGTTTTTCAACAAACAACTTTTAGCTTTGAAACAAGGTAGAATGGAATGCCGGAGCGTTACAAATTTACCGAGAACAATCCGACTCGGTTTCTCTCTTTCGATTTCTCGACATACTCTTCGCGCGCTTTCTCTTTAGAATTCGAAACGCAAAACGTTTAGAAATAATACGTTTTTAGTCGATTGTTTAAAAACCATTTTTTTTCCCCTCGATCGATTTTGGTTTAATTATTATCGGCTTTCGTAGGGTGTGTGCGATCCAATATCGGCATTATGTTATACCAACGACAATGAACAATCGCAAATCCGCGTATCGTAATCGGATAGTTAACTAACCATCGCTGGTATCGTTTCCTCTCCGGTCAAAGCGAGTTAGCCGAGAATCGTTTCGATCCCAAGCGTGTATGTCCCGCCTAAGTTAAAAAAATTCCACGCTACACGTCTCTATCGTTATTCCATGCTCGAATTATCCGAATAGACGCGGATCTTTTTTTTACCGACGATTTTTCGCCAACGATGTTTTATCCAATTATTCGACCGTGCTTCGTAAACATTTACTCGTTAAGTAATTTTCCTTTTGAAAACTTACCGAGAATTCGCATGAACGTTAACGGCGAATGTGTGCCAAAAGTGCAATTCTTCTCTCGGTAGGTCGTCTTGTTTTCACGCTCAAGGTTAACTCAAAGTCACCTTATTATAGTTAATATATATTATAGTCGATCGTAAATCGATTTTTTTTTTTTCCCTTTCTTTCTTAACTATACGATGTAATATCGAGAAAAATTTCAAGATCTCGAGCAAAAGAAAATTTCGATGCAAGAAAATTCGCGTTTATATATAACGGTTGCTCACTAAAAAAAATATAGACGTTTTCGAGGAATATTGACATATTCGCGGGAAAGTTTAGCGAATAATAATAACAAGGATAATTTATACTCGGTAAAGTGGAAAGATATCATCTTTCATCGCTCGGTGGTAATCGATTCCTCCAATAGAAACGCGGACTAAACGCGTTAAGCACGCTTGAACGAGAAACTCTATCAAACCGCTGTATCCAGTGTACGAAGTTATCCAATAAGTGGCGCGTTTCTTTCGTTACGAATTAATCATCGTTTAACATTTAACATACGCGATAAAATTTCAAACGAATTTACAGGGATTTAATAAAAGATATTCGTGATGAAAAGAAAAAAATAATAAGGAAAAAGTGTCGTAAATACGACGAAGGAATAGCCTGAGGAAGGAGGAAAATCGCGTGTACCAGGTCGAATAATGGTGCATTAAGAGCAATTAGATCTGCAGTTGCGATTATAACAAAGCAGTTTCGATTTTATATAATGCACGGCTGTTTTTTTTTTTTTTTTTATGGTTACAAAACAACTTTTCGCTCGAAATTTACATTTTTTTCGAATTTTCTTTCTAAAAAGAAAAAAAGAAAAAAGAATTATCGTTTAATACGACAGATCGCGTTTATATCGACGTTTTAATCCACCGACGAAGAATGGAGGGAAAAAAGCCGACTTTCTTCGAGAAACGAAAATATCTCGCTTACTGCGTGCGATTTTAATATCGTTTCGGAGAAATATTCGATTAACACGCTTCTAAGGTATCGTGATAATCGGTACACGAAAGGATGTGAGGTTTCGCGTCCATTTCTCAACTTCGTGGTCGCCATATTGCGATACCACCATTTCGAAGAAAATCTAGAAAGATCATTTTTGAAGTAAATAAATTTTAAATTCACTTTAAAAAAATCGTTTAGACCCGGACCTTGAATACCATACCGTGGTTTCCCTTTATTTCGATCATCCTTAAATAATTATTTTTCTCCGTAGTATTTATTACGATCGAATTAATTATATACGACAATAAATTATATATATATATATATATATGTATATATATATGTATATAATTATGTAACCGTTACATTCGCGTACTTCTTTCTGTTGCAGTGTGAGAAGCGTAATGCACAAATATCTGGAAAAGAAGAAGGAAGTTAACTTCGATAAAATATTCAATCAAATGTTTGGTGAGCAATTTTCAAGTATACTTTGTTGTTAACTGACTCGGTGATCGTGGAATTATCGATTTTTCGTGCAAGGGCGCAAACGTATACGGGATACGATTTCTTCGAGAAACCACACATTCGATATCGAATTTAATCCAATTCAACTTGTCCGTACGGAAAGATCTGAACTGATTATTATAGATTATAGGTAATACCGAAATTCCTTCGAAATCCTTGAGATTCGATTCGCGAATTTTCGTTCGACCAATTTGTAATCAATTTCTTAGAATTTGATAGAATATTAACGGAAAGATTATCACGAAGACACGTGGATAGGAATTATGTCTCTGTCGATTTCTATCAAAATCTTTTAATTATTCCAGGAAAAAATTCCAAATTATTAAAATTATTAAAATTATTAAAATTATTAAAATTATTAAAATTATTAAAAATTCCAAATTATTAAAATTATTAAAATTATTAAAATTATTAAAATTATTAAAAATTTCAAATTATTAAAATTTAATTCGATTATTCGAATTAGCGAGAATTAAGGAAAGTTAAGGTCGACATCGATCGATATTTCGAAGAGCAGAGAAGAGGATAAAATAACGTAATATTCTTTTAGCTTTTGGATTTTTCGAAATGATTTTT
>NW_006263841.1:44023-47217 GCF_000469605.1 Apis dorsata | reverse complement strand
AAAAAAAATCAATGCTTGCGATGAACTTTTTGTTTTCACATTGCGCACAGATCATTTCTCCGTTCCTCTAAGTATAGTTGGTCTGATAATATCTCCGCTTTTTACGCGTAATTATAGCCTGCCGGCAAAGAGAATTGAAAATCAATTTTTGCAATGCTCATTGAACTGTGCACCGATTGATCGACAAAACGCATTTCTTCCCATTTCATTCGGATAATGAGCCCCGCTTAGACGACAATCGAAATGAAATTTTTAGAACGATCCGATTTTCGCAGTTGGCCTTAATTATCGCGATCAAAGCCACGGATATATGGTATATACACCAGATACGAATTTTTCTCATCGATCAAATTCGAATTTCGACGCGTCAAACATCGTTTCGTCACTCTTAAGGATCGAACAGCAGCTTTTTGATTTTGCGTAATCTTCTTCTCTTCGTTGCAACTTGAAGCTAAGTTCGATCTTAATTTCGAGAGAAAATTATCGATTTCGACGGTTGGATTAAAATAAGATTCGTTTAATAAATGTAACGTTTAATGGAAAAGAAAGAAGAAGACATTTCATTTAATAAACGTCTTTATCGTTTTACGAACTAATAAATTTTTTCTTTTTGCGTCGTTTAAAGTTAAGGTAATAATAATTTAATATTTTATTAAACGTTTGATTGAGAAAAAAGATATTTCGAAATGATGGGAAAAATTATTTAACGTTAATTTAAAATTTTTCGAAAATCGAGTTTTTATTGTCCGATTTAAAATTTGAAAAAAGATAGAAAAAAGAATTCGTGAAATTTGTGAATTTCCGTCGAATCGGGCGAAGACGAGCGTTTGTGACGTTTCCACTTATATGTGTATATACATGTATAGATCGAATGACGTTTTGCTTCTTAATTACACTTTGTTTCTTTCTTTCTTAAAGTGGCACTGTGGACGAGAACTTTTTCAACTTCTGCTACAATTTTCTCAGCCTCTAATTAGCGTTTGTCGGCCGGATAATTATATAACTTAACAAGGTTTAGATAATTTGTGTCATTTGTCGATATCGTAACACGAAAGCGATCAATTGTATTCTTATATTATGATACAATTCTAATTTTACTTAATTCAAACATCGTGTTATCCTAATTATTATTATTTCATAATAACACGTCGTCGACGAATGATTTCGAGGTTAAAAAAAGAAAAATCGAAGAATCAAACCGACATTCGTATTTTTTTAGTTCATTAACGTTGTAATTTATAAGTAGGTGAATTAAAATAGGGCGGCGATTCACTTATTAAGCTTGTCCCGGATAAAACAGTTTCGACCCCTTCTTTACCGACATCCGTTGCTTAAGATATGAAACTCGTGGCACGCGAAATTTTCGTTTCGTTCAAGCTTATTTTTCTGTATACGTGAATAAGGGATAAAGAAGTTTTAGAATCGTTTAAGACGAGCGAAAATCGGTGAAAATGAAGGATCGAAGCGTTTTCCTTTTTTTTTTTTTTTTTTTCCCTCCTCTTTCACGTTTCGTGTGATTGCAGGTTACCTCTTATTCAAAGACTACTGCGAGAATGTGGCGGAGGAGCCGATTCCGCAACTTAGGTTTTACGAAGAGGTTCGTGTTAGCCCGCACACACACACACTATTTAAGTTCCAGTAGCGTGGTGGCACGCACCTCGCCATCCAACTCCATAAGGAATTTCTCATTTATGCATTGTAGATCAAGGCGTACGAGAAACTCGAATGCCCGGAAGAGAGGAGAAAACTTGCCAAAGAGATCTACGACAATTTCATCATGAAGGAGCTGCTGGCACACTCCCATGTGAGTATATAAAAACATCTGCTTCGTTGCCTCTCGTCGCGGCTTCCTCTCCTTTCTCCGGTTTCTCTTCCAAATTATTTGATTATCCGATAATCGCAGTTTCGATCGAGTCAGTTAGTCGGTTTGCCTTCGAACAATTTACAATTTCATGGAAGGAAAATCCTTTTATCGGGTAATACCTATAAACGCGTAGAATTTTATTTCTACTATATGGATACGTGAATCGAGTGAAAATCAATCGATATAGCGTTGTATAAGCGTAAATGTAACGATTGTGTAAAAATAATCACGTACAAAATATTTCTTCATGCTTGAAAAATATGAAATATTTCTTTAAGAATTTGTCAACGAATCGGCAGAAGAATTAGCAATTACTTTTCTAAATGTGGAATATCACCTTGAAACGCCCGTCATCTTTTCAAACTCGTGCGCGCACGTGTGTGTTGTGTATAAAAAACTGTTGATATAAAAAAGAGAAATAAAGGAAGAAGAAGAAGAAGAGAAGAAAGAAGAAGAAAGAAGAAGAAGAAGAAGAAGAAGAAAAGGAAGAGTAAAGTTGAAAAAGTGACGCTTTTTATCTTTGAACCGGTGAAAGAGGAAAGGAAAATCGCTTTCCGAAACGATGAAAAAGAAAACCGCGCGTAAAAGCAGGAAGCGTTTTTCTCGTTTCCTTAGGTCGGCTCGCATGAATGTTTGAACGAGAATTTCGAATAGGTCTTTTCATGGCGCAGCAGGGCTTCTAATCTCTGGCCCTCGATGTCTTCGGAAGAGAAACTATTTCCGTGCCTTTTTTCACGCTACTTTTCCCCCCGTTGCTTTGCCCCTAATTTTAACCTCGCCTTTAATCGTGCTTACAATTTTTCCCTTCGACACCCCTTCGACACCATCTTCTTTGTTAACGCGACAATTTTTTTTCTATTGACACGGTCAATTTGCCAACGACAAATGTGCAACAGCGTGACAAAAATTTCCAACCTTCCATCGCCCGAATTCTCTCTATGTATATATACACACATATACTTACCGACCGATACACCAATGGAAATAATGGTTACTCGGTTTAAGAATGCTTGTCTAGTACTTTTATTAAGACGACTAGTCTATTCAAACTTTTTGCGCAAAAATTTTGATTCGTATAACAACATTGGATTATCAATGCCAATATTGTTGTAATTAAATGTTGTGTTCAAATTTTTTATATTTTTTTTTTATCTCTCATGAAATTTGAAAAATGATTTATTATGGTTAACGGTCATCTTTAAATGATTTTAATTCGAGTGCGCGTGGAAATTTTATCGCAGTTTCAATTATGAAAGCGATAAAACGATATTTCGGATGAAATACTTATTTCTTCATCGCGGCTCGAGCATTGTTTACGTAACATTAACGA
>NW_006263841.1:41515-43860 GCF_000469605.1 Apis dorsata | reverse complement strand
AAAAAAAAAAAAAAAAAAAAAAAGCAGCACGGTTTCGTTAAAAAGAATAAAAATAAAACGATAAATAAACATGTCGCGTGATTCTATCTATTCGAGAATTACGGCAAGGCCCCAATTGCGTAAACCATCTTTTATCACGAACGAATAATCACTCGAATATTGATATTAATATTCGTCCACGTATCAGCTAATAATATTTGGATTTTCGTTATTTCTATTATTATATAAATCTGTGAATTTCCTCCTCGTTTTATGCTTTTCAAAATTAATTTCAACAATTGTAACGTTATATATGTATCGGTAATAAGAAATTCTTTACCGACCGTTGATCAAAGTTCGAAGTTCAAAATGTTGATAAATCGTTGAACGAGTTCCGGATTCTGAGATTAACCTCCAAATAATGTGTATCGTATTTTAATCACGAAGAAAATTCTATTCACGACTTTTCAAATCTACGATGACGCTGATTAAAAATAACACGTTATTTATTCACAAACGTGATCTTATCCACTCGTTCAAATTGAACGTAAATAAAATTGTCCAAATAAATTGTTCCAAATCTTTTTTAAAAAAAAAAGTGATGAACGGCTTTGAGCAGCATCGTCGTAGATCGCCGCACACGTTCGTCGATCATGCGTATCGCGTATAGAAGAATATCCCTGAAAAAGATAATCTTTTCGAGAATATAATAAAAATTATTAAGATGTTTAATCACGTTGTTTAATTACGTGCATATTATCATCATATTAGATGGAAATTAAAAAGTTAAATAGTTGTGAAATTACTCACGTCGGTCGTATCGAATTTTCGTCTCTTCATCATCTTACGTAAGGGAGATTATCTTTTTCAGGGATGTTTCTTTTGCACAACGAAGACAGTGCCGATGTTATCGTTTTAATCAGTAGGAAATACGTTTTTGATTTCAGGAATACTCGTCGGAAGCGGTGTCCCACGTTCATAAATACCTTATGAAAAACGAGGTTCCCGTTAATTTGTTCGAGGTTGGTCCTTTCCTAATCTTTTCTTAATCGAATCCCAACGCTTTTATTAATAAGAAATAATAACGCGAGACGCAATTTTTTTTCGTTCTGTTTTAAACCGGATGCTCACTTTACAGCCGTATATCGAGGAGATTTTTAATCACTTGAGAGCGGAACCGTTCAAAAAGTTTCTCGAGAGGTATGTTGTGGACGAAATGAAAGAGAACCCAATGTCCAGGTGCCTCCTCCCAGCCTCTTACTCAGGTTTTCTTTTTTTTGAAATATTGCTAAGAAATGCCGTTTTATATTTTTTTCAGCGAGAAGTACACGCGATTTTGCCAATGGAAAAACTTAGAATTGAACATGCAGGTACGATTAAAAATTGTTTTTGTAACGCAAATTATTCAAAGATTACGTACAAATATTTTCTGATTATATCGATCGCGGCATTTATCTTTACCGTACAAATTTACATGAAAATAAACACGTTTTTATAATATTAATTTCGATCGCAGAAAATATTTCGATTTCGAAAAAAATTTTGAAAAAAAAATATATATATATATATTCATTATAGAATTTTTATATAGAATTTTCGAAAAAAAAAATTACATGATGTAACGATGTTAAAATGCGTGGAAATATTCGTTGAACGAAGCCCTGTTTCAGCTGACAATGAACGACTTCAGTGTACATCGAATAATAGGAAGAGGCGGGTTTGGAGAAGTTTACGGGTGTCGAAAAGCAGACACGGGAAAAATGTACGCGATGAAATGCCTTGACAAGAAACGAATAAAAATGAAGCAAGGCGAAACTTTAGCGCTCAACGAAAGGATAATGCTTTCGGCAGTCAGTACCGGAGTAAGCTTTAACACGACGATGTTAATAACGTCTTAAAAATACGATTTTAATATTTAAAAAAAAAATCTGGTATATAACTAGCGTATAATATAACTTTTCACTTTATATTTCCATTATTTCTTGATTAAAAGAAAAGAAAGGAATATAATTGAACGTTTATTGCAGGTCGATTGTCCATTTATAGTATGCATGACGTACGCCTTCCAAACGCCGGACAAATTGTGTTTCATTCTGGATCTGATGAACGGTGGCGATCTTCATTACCATCTAAGCCAGCACGGAGTGTTCAACGAACGAGAGATGAAGTTTTACGCGGCAGAAGTGATATTGGGATTGGAACACATGCACCGCAGATACATCGTTTACAGAGACTTGAAACCGGCCAATATCCTTCTGGACGAGCATGGCCACGTAAGAATATCGGATTTGGGGTTAGCTTGCGATTTCTCCAAAAAGAAACCGCATGCAAGCGTGTAAGTAATTAGGATTAATGGTAAAAATTAT
>NW_006263841.1:39485-41355 GCF_000469605.1 Apis dorsata | reverse complement strand
TTTTTTTTTTTTTTTTTTTTTTTTTTTTTTGGAATATTTGTTGTCGTATTTTCGTGTAAATGATGAAAAATATTTTTTCAGAGGAACGCACGGATACATGGCACCGGAAGTGCTTTCGAAAGGTGTAACCTACGATTCCAGCGCCGATTGGTTCTCGTTCGGTTGTATGCTGCATAAATTGTTGAAAGGTCATAGTCCATTCAGACAACATAAAACTAAAGACAAACATGAAATAGATCACATGACATTAACCAAGGTGCGTTATTAAAATGCTCCGCGTATTATTTTATACATAAATTATTGCAAGTGTATTTGCAAATTTGATCAAATGATCTTCTTTTTTCGACATTCCTTTTTTTTTCTTTTTTTAAAGATTTAAAGAAATGCTTTTATTCTCGAAGTAGTTAACGATAATGATTAATAAATTATTTTTCCTTTTCATAAAATCTCTTTTCCCATTTTTTTTCTACACTAATACGTAATAACGAACAAAAAGATATTTGATCAAATGCTTGAAAAAAATATATAATTTTTTAAAATTTCTCACGAGACGATAAATATTAAAATTTGGAAAAATAAATAATTTCAGAACGTAGAGCTGCCAGAAACGTTCTCACGAGAATTGCGCTCATTGCTGGAAGGTCTGCTACAACGAGATATCAACAACAGACTTGGATGTCGAGGTGCAGGTGCGGACGAGTTAAAAGAACACCCGTTTTTCAGTGGTATCGATTGGCAACAAGTTTATCTCCAGAAATACACGCCACCGCTTATACCACCGCGCGGCGAGGTGAACGCCGCAGATGCCTTTGATATCGGCTCCTTTGACGAGGAAGACACTAAGGGTATCAAATTGACGGATGCGGATCAAGAACTGTACAAAAATTTCCCTCTAACCATCTCTGAGAGATGGCAAGCTGAGGTAGCCGAAACTGTGTTCGAGACAATCAATAACGAAGCGGACAAGGTATAAATCGTTCGATATTCCTTTCCTCTTTTAATTCTTTCGAGAAAGAAGCAGTTTTTTCAGAATTTAGACACCTCTTCGAAAAAAGTTTTTGTTTAACGAGATAATCTTTTAAAGTTACTTTTATCATCGACATTCCTTTATTTGAATCTTATTTATATATATATATTATACAATTAAATTGAACGAAAGGATTAATATTTTATTGCTTCGTTCTATTCCTTTTCTTTTTCTTTTCTTTCTTTTTCTTCTTAATTTATTTTTTCTTCTTCCCCTCTTAGTTGGAAAATAAGAAAAAAGCTAAACAGAAACAGCGATTCGACGCGGATGAAAAAGGTAAAAAAATTATTATTAATTTTATCGTGTAATTATATTTTGATTATATCGAAGATTATTTGTTGTAGGATCTGATTGCATTTTACACGGTTATATTAAAAAATTGGGTGGTCCTTTCGCGAGTGCGTGGCAAACGCGTTATGCAAAACTGTATCCTAATAGATTAGAATTGCATCCCGAGTCCACGACAAAGCCTGAACTTGTTTTTCTTGACCAGGTAATAAACGAATAAATAAATTTATATTACTTGATTAATAGTAGAAATCATGTATTTTGTTTCAAATATCATAAAAGATAAAATATATATATAAATTAATTTTGAATAATTTAAATTTTACAAAATAAATTTATATTACTTGATTAATAGTAGAAATCATGTATTTTGTTTCAAATATCATAAAAGATAAAATATATATATAAATTAATTTTGAATAATTTAAATTTTACAAAATAAATTTATATTACTTGATTAATAGTAGAAATCATGTATTTTGTTTCAAATATTATAGAAGATAAAATATATATAAATTAATTTTGTGAATAATTTAAATTTTACAAAATAAATTT
>NW_006263841.1:31607-39301 GCF_000469605.1 Apis dorsata | reverse complement strand
TATCATAAAAGATAAAATATATATATAAATTAATTTTGAATAATTTAAATTTTACAAAATAAAAATATTACTTGATTAATAGTAGAAATCATGGTATTTTGTTTCAAATATCATAAAAGATAAAATATATATATAAATTAATTTTGAATAATTTAAGTTTTATAAAAATATCACAGAATGTCTTTTAGAAAAAAGGAAAATAATTCTATTCAAATCTAACTTATATTTTTATTATATTTAATTGTATAGCTAATTATATATATAATTTAATTGTATATATATATATCAAACATATATTATATTTCTTCAATATATGTGTAAATAAATTTTTAGGTTGAGGAAGTTAGCGCGGATTTTCAGCACGTGAAAGGGGAACAATGTATTGTCGTCCGTATGAGAGACGCAAAAATAGTACTTACAAATCCAGTGAGTCACATATAACGATTTAATAAATCTCTTTGAAAAAGCGAGAGACAAATTAGAAAATATTTATAGTTAAATTTAAGAGAATTATTAAAAAATTCTATCTGTAAAAAATAAATCTTTTTGTAGGATGAGATCAGTTTGAAAGAATGGGCGTTGTCGCTGAGATCCGCGCATAAATGTTCGATGGAAATGCTGGGCAGTATGGCAAAGAAAGCCGGTAAAATCTACGGGACTGAAAGAGACGCAGTAATTCCGGCAATGCAGCGCTCGACGAATGGCAACTAGCCCCTTGCTAATACCTGTACATCGTCATCATACTCCAGTCCCACTGCCCCCCAGCAGCAGCAGCAGCAGCAACAACTTTTTTTATACTGAGAATCAACGCAGGCAGATCTAGAAGAAATTCCAACGATTGAACGACCGAGTAATTTTGGGAGGCGGTTTTTTTCTCCAGTCAGCATCCCGGAACCAGAAATATCCAAGTCTCGAAACAGCTCCAAAGAAAAAACTCCCTTTGAACGGCGGGTAGTGTCACGCTGTATAGAGACTTTAGGAAGTAGAGTCGTACGAAACGTTACGTCATTATATTTGTACGTTAGCTGTATGTGCAATGTGACGTAGGAACTAGCGACTGAACAATGCCCATCGACATTCACGCGAGCACGCGCGCGCGCGACAGAGCACGCGTGTTCACGTAAGAATCCACACGAGATACACATGCATGCACGCACACACGTACATATATACACATAAAAAAAAAACACGAAAATGCAACCGGTAGTGTATTATTGTAATATCAAATACGAAATACGCCCAAAATCCCGATTATACTTCTTCTACACACCCTTCTATACCGCTCGTTTACTTAATTTATTTACTAATGCAGAATTACGATTTTATATTGTCGTTTTCGTAAATGATACACGCGCGCGAATTCATTTATTTATTGCGTTTAAGGAAATAAAAACAAAAAAGAGAAAAAAACTCGGACTACATTGTCGACAACCAATCGAAACTAACTGTAATTAAAAAAAAAAAAAAAAAAAAAGAAAAAAACCCGGACAACATTGTCGACAACCAATCGAAACTAACTGTAATTAAAAAAAAAAAAAAAAAAAAGAAAGAAAAAAGAGGAAACTGTGTATGTCGAATGCTGGATACAGACGAGTTCGCCCCGGCAATAAAATTGTACGACGAACGTGGAACTCGTCTACATTTCTTCATTCTGCTCAGTCCCATGTCCAATGTAGGAAAGTAAGGAAATTTTAAATGGATCGAACTAACTCGACATGGAATAAAAAAAGATTTTTGTCTTTATTTTCTTTTTCTTTTCGAAATACTAGTACGTGACCTAATATGTAATCTTTATATATTTCCAGCTAAAATTAATTATAATAAAAAATGGACTTGAAACATTTTTAACCATGACAAACAAATATATGAAACAAAATTTTAAATCGTAACAAATGTTTCTCGAAATCTGGTATGTGAAAATTCTGCAACAATGTAATAAATTTAAAAGCTAGGAAATCGTAATACGGCCAATATCAACATTATAGTCCATTATGTATTTGTGTTTATTATGAAAATGTTGTATAAATTGTTTTATGTATTTTTAGATGTGGATAATTGAATTATACCAAGTTTTATTTATACAAAAACAATTTTAAAAGTATTTTAATACTTATTAATTTTATTTCAAAAATTCATTTAAAATATTTAAATATTTGGTATTAATTATTAAATATTAAATATTATGATTAAATATATGATTTAAAAATACTTTAGAATATTATTAAAGCAATAGTTTAAAAAAAATTTGATTAATGATAGTATTAAACATTATTACGATTTTTTACATAATTTCTATAAAACTTTTCAAAGATAATTAAATGTTTTTTAATAATAATGATAATAATTACGAAAAGATATAAAAACTTAAAAATTTCATTTGTTTTTTTTTTTAATTATACCTTCTTCATTGTGTAATTTTATAATTTCATACTTTCATATTTTATAGAGACAGAACAAATCGATGTTTTCAATATTTATACATACACCGAGAAGAAGATGATTAAAAAATAATTTTGTCAGATGATAATATCTTTACGATATTATATTAAAAGTAATAATAAATTTCTTATAAAATTTAAATCAACATATATATAAAATATAATGTACACGCAAATTAAGTAATTTTATACAAAATATCAAAGATAAAATAATATGGAAGACAAATTCTTTATTATCCATGAAAATATAACATTTACTTTTTATTTTTTAAAATTGATCAATAAACTATATTTAAAAATTTTTTAAATTTATCTAAATAAATTTTTTAGATTTTTATTTTTACTTCAATACAAATATATTCATATTGGAAATATTCTTTAATATTCAATTTCTTGTACGTAACAAACGAAAATTAAATTTGTATATGAATCAAATTCAAACATGAAATACTAACATTATACATTTTTCCGATACCAAAATATGATTTAACGTTTTTAGGTATTACAATCAAAAAAACAATTTCCTATGCCTTTATAATAAAGTGTACCAACCAACAGAGGAATAAAAATATCAATACTCGCGAATAAAACGCGCGAAATAATCACATTTATAAATAAATAGTTAATATACTATATTATATAAATATAGTATATGAAATATAAATGTATTTTAATACGCGTAAAAAAACATATATTTTTAATGTTAAATTCGTACACAACTTTAAATAATATACAAATTGAATACGCATAATTTTAATTGCAAACAAAATATATAACTCACTTATGTTACGATAGATCTAAACGGCACAACGGTCGAAACGAAACTGACTCGTAAATTTTTCCTTCCTTATTTATATATAGGTACACATTATACACAGGTAATTCGACAGACAAGATAATGACATCTATGGATTTCAAATAAATATAATATAGAATGCTTTAAAATTTTTTCTTTAACTTTGTTGCGGAGTCGACAAAGTTTTTTATTTGTTTAAATTTATTATTTTTAAATTAATTATTTCTAAAGAATGTAATATTTATATTTCTCACATTAAAAAGATACATTTGTTTTGAAGAAAAATTTTAAAAAAGAAATAATGAGAATATATTCAATTGTTGTACTTATGGTTATGCATATAGTATAAACAAGGAAATTAATAATAAAAAGAAGATAGAAATAATAAAAATATTGAAATCAACGCCATCTCCAGAGTGTCGCAAATTAAATATATAAAGAAAGGATAGAAATAGAATAAGAATTGATTGTTAGCGCCATCTCTTGAGTCTCAAAGATATTTTTTCGAAGAATTATTTTTAAAGCTATTTAAGAGATGGCGTCAATTCTTCTTCTATCTTGCCTTTAAGAGGCAAGTATCTTTTAGATACTCGAAAGATGACACTATTCTTCTCAATTCTTACTCTATCTTTATTCTATTTCTACTATTTTTTATCTTTTCTTTATTTAATTTGCATTCTAAATATGGCATTGATTTCACAATTTTTTGTTTATTTTTGTTCTTTTCTCATTATTTGCTCTATTTGCTCTACAAAATTTATACACGGAAGAGGCAGTTCTAATGATTAATTTTGTTATTTTTTTGATTAAAAATCTTAAAAATCTTAATGTTAAAAAGCTTAAATTATCATATACGAATTTTTTATATAGATATATATTAACATTTATTACAATGTTTATAATAATATTTAGTAATATGTATAAATAAATTTAGCATTAATTAATAGCATTATATTTAAATTAAATTTAAATTAAAAAAAAAATCTTTCAAATTCATATTATTTTCATTACATTGTAGTAAAAAATACAAATATAATTTTTAATTTACAAATTCATGAATTATTCATAGATAAGTCCTTTTAATGTAAACAATTGAAAATTTTTTATTTAACTTGTTAATTTGATTTATTTTCAATAAAATAATTTAGCAATTTGTAGATTTTTATACTTAATTTCTCTTAGTTAGTTTCTCTAACGATTGACAGAGAGATCTATAATTTTTAATAGATCAAAATATTAAAATAGAACGAGAATAATCAAATAAATTTAATTGTCAGAACCACTTAAGATTACAGCGATGAATAATTATGCAAACAAGTAATATTAAAGATTTCTCCGCAGTAAAGAACATTAATAATAAACTGACTGTCTTTTATTTTACACAAAATTATACCCTACCATCAATATACCGCTGGAGGCGTAACACGACAGATCAAAATTACCAGTTACGCACTTACACGCTTTGAAGAACGTATTCAAACGTACAGATGAAACAAAATAATATTTATATTAAATATTTAATGTATAATATTTGCAATCATACATTTTTGAAAATATAACTAATTTCTCTTTCTCCTCTTAATAAATATACCTTTTCTATCATATTCTATCTTCTTAAACGATTTTTTTTTTTTTTTTTTTTTACAGAATGATGAATATGTAGTAAATAGAAAAAGTTTAAATAGCACGTTGGTTTATTTTTTAAAGAAAACTTTATTATCTGGCGTCAAGTAAAATAGCGCAATGATAAAAATTGAAAGTGTTATCGCAATAACGCAATCTTGAAGCAAAGATAAGACAAGATATTGAATAAGAAATTCACTTTAAAACAAATTGTCAACGAATTATTTTCTGTTTACACAAAATATTAATTTAAGATTTAGTCAGAATCTTAAGACACTTAAATTAAGATATCTGCTTGCTGATTACATTTTAATGATTCAATTTTGTCGAAACAACCGTGCTATTACTTCACCACTAGTGAATGATTAGATATAGTTAAAGTGGAATATATCTATGTAAATAATTGCGATTTTCTATTTATTCACAACACTTTAAAATACATCGTCGAGTGATCTCGATTATTTACGAATTATTATGATAAAATTTTTTATTGAAATAAAATATCAATTTTTAAAAAATAAAAAAATAGAAAATAGAAAAAGAAGAAAAAAATTCAATGCTGGAAATCGATGTTTACGATTAAACTTTGCATAAAGAAGTTACACGTTTACAGGAATATCCTACTATATGATACAATGTCCCCGCCGATTGATCAGGGACACCCGATATATAAAAGCAGACCAGTCGGTTAGCGAAGCACAGTGTAGTCCGATGGGATAGGTATAACAACACAACATAACCGAATCTCTGGTCTAGTGGCGTGTAAGATCTCGACTCGACGGTAGAGAACGTGTCGAATTAAAACGACACGGCGACGTCGCAATGCTGAATTAACCGCGTCCTAAAACACAACGTAATTTCTCCTTTTCGCGATCGTTGGACAATTAACAATCGATTTCACCAATTTTTACGTGCCTGTGATGCGAAAATTCGGTTCGACCAAATTTTTAATCTAACGACAGCAAAGGTGAGTGTGGTGCATCCTTGAATCTTGCAACTCGAAATGTATAGAAATTTAACTTAACTTTTTCCCTCGCTCGAAGAGAAATCGAAATCTTTGATATTTGTAATACATTAACGTCAAATGTTAAAATTAACCGTGAGAGAAAACGATTTAATAAGGTTAAGTACCTATACGTACCGTTTCGAATAAAGGACAACTGTTTGGTATGTAACGATGTCACTGTTCTTTCACAAGCACGTGCTTCTTTTGTTCTAGATTCAATAAGTCGATAAGTTATAAATTTTTGTGCAAAGTTTAACAGAGAAGTAATTATTTCTTTTCCGTTTCATTCCGGAAAAAAAATACGATAAAAAATTTGAAAAATTATTCCTCTAATTATCTATTAATGAAAAATTATGAAGTAAAATGATTAATCATAATAGGAGCAAAAAAATATTCAAGAATTTTACTTTTCTTTTATTTTTCTTTTATTTTATATAATCGAAAATTAATCTTTTCTTTTGTAACTATATAAATATTTTTATCACTATTTATCTTAGATTTAATTAACATTACATCAATATTTTTTTCCGATTATATATATCTTTCTAATCTTAAAATTAGAAATATCTGATAAACTATAACATTTAAAATATGAAATATTAGAAATTTTTATATATCATTTTATTAATTGATAGAGACAATCGTAAAGCATAGCATAGGCACAAAATGATCTTTTTTAGAATCATTAAAAATGAAATCTCATTGCATACGTCGAACGTATTGTGTTTAATTTATTAAATAATAAATGGAAAAAGAAAACATCGTTAGAAATGAAAGCTACAAATATAAATAAAGCTTTGATAAAATCGTTTTCTCATGAGTCGTGGAAATGGCATTCTTCGAAATAGTTACGAAATAACATTTTATTCGAAATGATATTTTATTTGTTTGCGAGATATATTTATACGATGGTATATGAAGGTAAAACAATCCTTATCGAAATATGGAATAGAAATTAGCGATTCGATGATAGAAAATTCATAGATATTTGCAAAGCATGAGTATATTCAGTGGCATTATTGATATAGTAGTATATGCGAAAATATCATTCTCATCGTAACAGATAACTGTAATCGTTAAATTCTCGTAATGTCTATTCGAAGAATTAGGGACAGCACCGATGCTGTACATGTGCGACACGAGGAAACGATTTGATGCTTTGGGAAGGGAAGTCTGCTCTCGTAGGAGGGCACCGTGCCAGGAAGCCGATATTGCTATGAACGAGACCCTATGGTACACACCAGTTACACCTATTTTTATATTAGGTTAACGATTCACCGTGCATTAGATTCAACAATTCCATCTTGTTTGAGAAACACGAAAGTGGAAGTAATCTTATCTTTGATAAATAATCGTTTTTAACTCAAATAAATATCGATTAAAGTTGAAAGAATAGGAAATCTTTTTATTCGATTTATCTCTCGCGAGTTTACCTTCATATTTTTCTCGTTATATCTCATAATACGTAATCAATTTTACATCTTTTCATGGATTATAAATAACAAGTTGAAAATGCTTCCTCATACGCTCATTTCTGTTCTGTTACTATACTTTTCCTATCTATTTTTTACGTCGATGGAGATTAAGTCGCATTGTTTTGTTATCATTTAAATAAAAATAATGTTTTAACGCTGAATATTTAATAATCGTTAATATAATTGCCACATAAGTTTTATCTTTTTTTATCGTTTGCCTTATACCATCGTGGTGACCGTGAAGTTATATTATAGGAATTTTTATTATTATAAGCATATAATTATTAAATATTGATTAATAGTGCGTTTCAATAATTCATTATCAATATACAGCGTTTATCTCGTTGGTGAGATCC
>NW_006263841.1:28613-31312 GCF_000469605.1 Apis dorsata | reverse complement strand
ATATATATATATATATATACAAATAATAAGAGGAAAAATTAAAATAATTTTGAAATAGCGTGTGCAATACGCGTAACACAACATTGCAACAAAAAAGGCAAAAATTTATCATCTATCATTTCTATCATTTTCATCTAAAGCTTTTCGATATTTAATAATAAAATATTACGTATTAATAAAATTTCGTCGTAATCACGAAAATATTCTTAACTAATGCTAATTGAAATTATTTAAAAATTAAAAATTTCTTATCTTATTCGAAATAAACAAAAATATATTTATTAATGAATTTTAATATTTCATCTTCCCTTTCTTTTCAGAATAATTAGCAGGAAAAATGTGGTGTCTAGTTTTCCTTTCAATTAGCGCGGTGATGGGCGGAGAATTGGGACCAGAATTCGAGTATCCTGAAACACCGAATATAGAATATTCACCTTTACCAAAGGAAGAAGAAGCACCATCGCCTCTTCCTGGAATGCTCTATCCACGAGAAAGTGAATCGCGAGAAGTAATCTTTCAAACCTTTCCCCGTTGTGTTGTATCATCACAAAATCTTTTTATAAAATATTTATTTATTTATTTATTTATTTTTTAAATATCATATCACAATCTTAATTATTCAAATAAAATAGATAACGTAGGTATGTTATATTTTAAAACATGAAAAAAAAATTCTCTTTTTCAAAATTAAATTTTATCTCACTAAATAAAGACGAATGTGAAATTTAAAAATTTTCAAAATTTATTTAATTATTAAATTAATGAATTAACTTTTCATTAAGGTGAAATCATTGGATGGTATGTGGGATTTTGTGATTTCTCCATCGGGAGATACGCTTAAGGGTTATAAAGAAGCATGGTTTGCAGATGAATTATCAAAGGTATTGTAAAATTGATCATATTAATCCCAATTATTGCTAATGAAAATATAACGTATTTTTTTATCGATTTGAATAATTCAAAAAAGCGATATTAATATTAATATAAACGCTCTCATAATTATAATCATGGAACTGATTAAAGTTTGAAGAAAATCAATCGTAGATTTTTCGATCGAATCGCGTAATTTACGATTTGAAATGAATTTAAAGCGTTAATCACATAATATAAATGATTTCATATCCCACTTATCAAACATATGGAACTTGAAGTTTCGTAAATATTAATTTTCATAAAATTACACAAGGATGTTGTCGACACAAGGATTCACTAATATGGACCACTTCTCGTCTTATAGGTGGGAAAAGTGATGCAAATGCCCGTTCCCTCGTCGTATAATGACATCACAACATCCAGCGAATTGAGGGATCACTTAGGCGCTGTTTGGTATCAACGAACCTTCTTCGTGCCTTCCTCTTGGCGAGAGCAAAGGGTCTTTGTCAGATTTGGCTCCGTGCATTATCTCGCACAAGTGGTAATTATTTTATATTTAATAAACATCTTGTCTTTCCAATCATTTGTCTTTCATCGTGATTTTTTTTTACCAATTATTAATATGCATGTTCAATATATATATATATTTTATTATATATCTGTAAAATATTGTTTAAATTTCCAAAAAAAAAAAAAAAATTACATCACCATTGAATTTTAAGCAGGATTTTTGGCACAGAGGTAAATCATTATCGATAAAGTGATATACGTTATTTCCTCCAAAAATTTCATCATCGAGATTGGCAATTAACACTTTCGTTTACTTCCATCGTTTGTCGTCAAATGACATTCTTCAAAAAGTGAACTAAATAAAATCTTTGAATTAGATCGATCAACGGGTATATCAAGAATAGAAGCAATTCACTCTCGTCGTTTATGATGATGTTGAGCTAATATTAGAAAGAAGAAAATTAAGATCGTTTAAATGTTTCTCTTTACACATAAGTACTCCCTTTCACGTTATAGTGGATAAACAATGACTTTGTAACTAACCATGAAATCGGTCATCTTCCATTCGAAGCCGAGATATCTTCGTATTTGATTTACGGCGGTAAAAATCGCATAACAGTTGCAGTTGATAATACTTTGCTTCAAACAAGTGTCCCCCAAGGAAAAATTGTCGAAACTGCTGTCGATAATGGAACTATACACCAGCAAACTTACACTTTTGACTTTTTCAACTATGCTGGCATACACAGGTGAGAATATTCATTTTTTTTTCTTTTTTTTTTTGCATCATCGAATATCGAACATTATTCCAATTGTAATTCTATTGAGGAAGTAATCAATCATAATGGAATTTTTATTGGAATAATTATCAGTTTCTAATAATCGAAATTGATTTAAGTTTCTATAATTTAATATATAAGAATCAAATTCAATATTATTAAATTCAGAATACTCATGTGATCAATATCATTGATGACTAATTGATTTAATTGAAAAAAAATGGATTAATAATTTCATCAATTAAATATAAAATTTTTAATGATGGGAAACAAATAATTAAAAGAACAATAATTGTTCAAATAATTTCAATATTATGATTTTTTAATAAATCTATAATAATATAAATTGTTAATGTTGAAATTATAATAATAATTATTATAACTACATTGTGAAATGAAATTAAATTATCTGCATAGAAAGAATTTGATTCTTGAAATATAAATATTATTCATGTTGAAATATCAATAAATTTGAATTTATTAATTTTATAATTGATTATAATTGATTTTTTTTTTTAATATTCAAATTACTGGTCG
>NW_006263841.1:19435-28339 GCF_000469605.1 Apis dorsata | reverse complement strand
AAAAAAAAAAAAAAAAAAAAAAAAAAAAAAAAAGGACAAAAGAAGTCGCCTGAAACGGAATAATTTACTTACAATGAAAAGGATACGCGAATGACTTCACCAGCTTTCACGCGACCAGATATTAGATAAGATAAAAATGCTAATGCAACCTTTTTAAATTTCAGGCCCGTTTTGTTATATACGAAACCGCGCGTCTATATTGAAGATATAAGCGTAAGGACGGGACTAATCGGTGATGTCGGTATCGTAAAGTATATAATTGAGCCAGCAGGTTTGTACGAGCATGAAATCCCTATCTGCAGAGTAAGCTTACTCGATGCCAAGGATAATTTAGCCGTGCAAGAGCCTATTTACGGATTTTCCGGCACTCTGAAAGTACCATTTCCTAATCTTTGGTGGCCTAGGGGTATGAGTTCTAATCCTGGATATCTTTACACGTTAAAGGTATGTATCTTTCTATTTTCTCTTCCATTTCCTCCCACTTTTTCACAATTAAAAATCAATTTGAGAAAAAAATATATATAATTGCTTAAATATTTTTTTTTCTTTCAAAAGAATAATCGAAACATTTCTTTTAATCTTAAGACAACTATCCGTGTTGATCTCCTTCAAAAGGAGATATAATATTTTAGATTCTTTTCTTTTCTACACGATGAAAACGTTAAATCTCGATCGATCATTGTGAAAATCATAATGAAGTACATAATAAGTTATAATTCCAAGGTTACATTATCGGTGGTAAATGGCACCAAGATGGACGTCTACAGACTTCCAATTGGTATCAGGACATTGACATGGACAAATACGAGTTTGCTACTTAACGATAAACCTGTGTACATGCGAGGGTTCGGTAAACACGAGGACTCGATATTAAGAGGACGGGGTCTGGATTTAGTCACCGTTGCCAGGGACCACGAGTTGCTTCAATGGATAGGTGCTAATGCTTACAGAACTAGTCATTATCCTTACAGCGACGAAGTACTCGATTTGGCGGATCGGTAATTATTATTAATTTCATCGATCTTGATATATGTTAAAGATTGAAAATGATTAGAATGAATTTTTGAAGTTTTGATTGAAAAAGATTGAAATTACACTTGTTAACTCGATCTTCGAACCGTAACGTATCTCTTGTTTTATTTCTTTTTTAAAGGTTAGGTTTTCTCATTATCGACGAATGTCCTTCGGTGGATACCGAGAATTTTTCACCGATGCTTCTTTCCCGTCACAAAGATTCATTATCGGAGCTTATAAGGAGAGATAAGAATCGGCCTTCGGTAATCATGTGGTCAATCGCTAATGAACCGAGGACTCAACTTCCAGAAGCTGGCGAATACTTTAAACAAGTTGCTCATCATACGAAAGCGCTCGATCCTACCAGGCCAATTACCATTGCCATGGCTCGAACTGTTCAGGTTACTTGCATAAATGAATCATTTATAGGTTATATGAATTATTGCTACCTTTTTTCACATTTCGAAGTAACGATTTATTATTTTGTCAATTATTAATAGTTAAAATCAACGATTGTATCGAAAAGTGATTATTTTCCAATTCCGAGCATCGATCGAAAAAAATTTTCTAATAAAAATTGTATTATTTTGTAGGAAGATAAAGCTGGTGAATATCTTGATGTAATTAGTTTTAATCGTTATAACGCTTGGTACCATAATCCAGGCCGTCTCGATTCAATAACAAATCGAGTTATAGCCGAAGCTGAAGCATGGCATAGAAAATATAACAAACCTGTTCTTATGACCGAGTATGGAGCTGATACTATGCCTGGATTACACGAAGTAAGATATCGTGTAATTATAAGTAAATATGTATAAGTAAATATGCATAAGTAAAATTTAATAAAATGAAGAACAATTGAATTTTATAATTTTATATTATAGTTTAAAATCTACATAATCTATATAGTAAATTTATATCGAAAGTTAAATTATATATCGAAAATGACATGGCTAAATTGAAATTTTTATTTATTTTTAAAATATTTTCAGTTGCCTGAATATATATGGAGCGAAGAATATCAGAAAAATGTATTATCTAGACATTTTGTAGCATTTGATCAATTGAGAAATGAGGGATTTTTTATTGGTGAATTTATTTGGAATTTTGCTGATTTTCGAACAGCTCAAAGTAAGCAACAAAAATTATAAATATCGACAAAATAAAAATAATCGAGTATAATAATTATATTAATAATTTATATTTATAGCATATATCAGAGTAGGTGGTAATAAAAAAGGTGTATTCACAAGAGATAGACAACCAAAAATGGCGGCTTATCATCTTCGAAAAAGATATTATTCTCTTCAAAAAGAATTGGATGGTACAGAAATACCAACGGATCTCGAAGATTATATTTCTCTTCATTATTCTTTTCATTCAAGAAAGCTATAATAAAATATTTTAATATTTTGCTACTTTTGTTTCAACCATTTTTTCAAGAAAAACTTATTGTTATTTGTTTATAGATAAATATTGTAAAAAAATTGTATGCTTGTTTTTTTTTTCTCTTTTAATATGCAATTTTTATTTTTATGGAAATATTGCCATTTTTAATGTCGATACTAAAATGTATATAAATTATCAATGTATTTTTATATTTATATAAATTACCTTAAATTTTTAATAAATGTTTTATAAAAAAAATTTCATCTTTATTTCGCTTGTTTTTATAACAATTTTAAAATTTTATCAATTAAATTAAAAAAATTATATTATAATTTATAAATAAAATGAAAAAAAGATAAATATTTCATTATATATGTGTATATATATTTATATACATACATTTATTGTATAATTTATGTATATATAATAACATTTAATCTAATATAACATAGATCTATATACATCAACGTGATTCATCGTCACTAATTTGAGGTTCAACAACTTTCAAACATGCATCTGCCATTTCTACGAATATTGGTTCAGTCATAGCTAAAGCAATAGCTTTTGTTGGATTCTTGTCAATTAAAATACCACGCATTATATTTCGAACATGTGGATTTTTTAAGCATTCTATTAATTCTTTACTATGACGCAATTGTTTCAATTTTTCAACCGAAACTGTATCCTCTGTTGGAAATTCATATTCATTCTCGCTATCTTTTATATCTTCTGTAACTTTATTTTCCTGAATCTGGAATGGTTGACAATTATTTTCTTTATGCTTCTTACAGCAACCTACGGAACAACTAATACACATAATAATAATTAATACAATAATTAATAAAATTATATTTCATTATTTTTCTATTTTTATAGTATTTTAATAATTTTAATGCTTAATTAAAAGAATTTTTTATAATATTATATTATTATAATTATATATTTATATTATAATATAATTATAACATAAATATACTGCATGAGTAAAATGATTTGAAAAAACATTAAAATGGAATAAATAAAATAAATAATTAAAAAATAAAATAGTATTCATAACAGATTATTGTTTATGTATCATATGAATAAATTGTACTATATTGTGTTTTTAAATTATGTAATATTTAGTTATATATTTATTATTGATAAAAATTATTTAATTTCATATAACGACATTTCAATATATTTATTCATATTGTTAAAACTTATTATATGTCAAAATTTATAACTTAAATCTTAAATGTGATAATTATAAATATAAAGATAACCTCTAAAAATAGATACTTACTACGGTTCTTTACACACAGGACACTTATATAAACATTCTGTTTTTTCACATATGCAACAAACTTTTGCCATAATAATCCAACGTTATGAATAATTATTTCAATAAGTAAAATTAATTTTTTATTGATTTTATATAATTCTTATTCTTATTCTATACTGTTTATATTTGATCACATAACTTTTGGTTATGTTTGATCACATGATTTATCCTTAGGGAAAAGCGTGTGTTATTTTAAATAAAAAATATCATAAAACAGTAAACGACAATTAGATATGTGCATTATAAATATCAATCTTTTTCAATTTTCATCAGCGAAATATTTTTCTTTGCGAATTTTGTTATAAAGATTAGTATAAAATATTTATTATTATCGTATACCTTATTTAATGATAATTTTTCTTATAAATTGCTAAAAAATTGTTTCAATTTAAATTGATATTAATCTGAAATATATATTTTATTAAAATAAGATATAATATTGAATAAAATTAAGATTTAAAAAAAGCACTTATTATTAATTTATTTAAAAGAAATTTAATTGTAATTGTTAAAAGAAAAAAATAGTTTAAAATATATGTATCATAAATTTATAAAAAAAAATACAAATCATATATCAATACAAATCAATCAATATAATATATAATTCAATGTATTTAAAATCGTATTTATTCTAAAACATTATAAAATTTATGACAAATAGAATATTAGAATACAGAATAAATAATTTCTTAATTTTCAAAGAATTAAATTCATTTTTGTAGTTTTGTATATTTACCATCCTTTTGTTGTTTAGTATTTGATGTCAAAATTAAAATTCCTATCATGATTCGTAACTATTTTCACGAAGAAAAATTGAGATAGAATTTGAACGCGATATTAATATTTACAGCATCGTTACAAGTGAACAATTTCTTTAGCATCTAAATAGCTTGATTTTAAACATAATTGTGTTATAACATAAAATATTCTATTATATAAATTATATGCATAAATTTTAATTTTAATCAAATAAATATAAAATATAAGATTAATATTAATAATCTGATAAAATAAAATTTCGTTTCTTTATTTTACAATACTTTTATTTCATTGGAATAATAAGAATAATAAAAATCGTTTATTTAGAAGTTTTATTATTAATTTGTTTTTTCATTTTTACGTATAATTTTATAAAAAGTTTTAAAAAAAATTTTTTTAAAAAATTTCTTAATTTTTTTCTTTTTTCTTGCTTAAATTATTTCGAAAGAATCATATAACGCATAACAAATTTAATCAAACATTCAATTTATATCAACTTTGAATACGTACTTTAAATTTTATCACTGTATTTCATCTCAATCTCTCCACTTTCATATCGTTTCATGTTTCGAATAAAAAGTCCTAGTTACGAGTGTGAAATTTTTGACTCCGCTCCATAGCACAACAAATGCGAATGGACTTTCTTCCTCGCAAACGATCGCATGTCCTGGCATTACTCGTGCCAAGGTCATTGATTCCTCGAACAGTTCCGGCTTAGTTTCTGGGCCAGGTTAACCGACCTAGCAGTGCTACCAACGTCGACCGGAATACCATGACCAACCGTGACACATCTTGATACGAGATACGAATGCTCCGGAATAGTCGGATAACCGGACAGAATCGGATCGATAACGAATCCCGTATACAATTCTATTTTTCGATCCGCACATGTTTGCAAATATTTCCTTATGTCATCATTCTTTCATTGTTTATATTATTGTAAATTTGCGAATCTTTTTCTAGTATTATTAAGATATTTTCTTTCTTATTATATCTAACATTAATACTATTGTGATTATTCGTTTTTTGAGACATTCTTTCATTTTTAGAATTCTTAAATATTTTCTATAACGATCTTTTCGCTATACTTTAAATTTAATTTTAAATAAAGAATATATATATATATACATTGAACTTGTATATAAATTAAAAAATTCATTGCAATTAAAAACTTGATACGATATATACTTTTTACCAATTAATTCTCTTGTACAGATCTATATTCATAATTATATAATATCTTATCAATATATTAATCTAATCATTTTTTATATCTGATTTATTTATGCTTTATTTCAATATATATATATAAGTTGAAATTAAATAACTTTTCACTCATAAGTATTGAGATGCAAAACATTCAAATAGTAACAAGTAATATTTTAAATTAGAATAACAATAATATTTTTTTTTAATATTTACGTAATATTTACGAACCATTATCAAATTTGTTGTTATTGTAAGAAATGGTTTTTTATTTACATTTTAAAATTGCGTTTTACAAAATTTTGATTTCCTATTACAATAAGAATATATATTATAGAAAAGAAGATACACAATAGAAAATATATTGTAAGTTTTTTTTTTTTAATAAACAAATATCGTGATATCGTGATACTTATTAATTTTATGTATTTAACTCTATAATTATATAACATAAATATTTAATAATCTTATTATAAATTATATTTATGATATTTGTAACGATAACTATAATTTTGACTTGTTCGATATCTAAATTTTTCGATAATATTACTATAATATGGATAATGTTCTCATTGGTGACGCTGTTTGACCCTGTCGACTCGACAGATCGAATGACGTCAGATGTTGCACAAAGTTAGATGACGAACCACGACGATGATCGCGTATGATGACGTTAGCGGGCACAACAAGGCAAGACAATGCAAGATAAGACAAGACGAGGCGAAGCAAAGAAGACAAAGTGAGGCGAGGCAAGACAAGGCTGGGCAAAGCAAGGTAAGACAAGGCAACGGCAGCCTCAAGAGGAGGAAGAAATAGCAGGAATCTTGTTTCGTTGGCTTCTGGTTGGCCAGTTCTTTCCAGTACTTCGTAACGTCAACTTCGCAGTCAACGTGCTATTCGTGTCAGAGATGGAGACACTATATCCGTTCGCGACTTCCTCTGTAAATCGTTCAAAGGGAATGACAGTGGCCCACTTGCCGGTTTCAAGTGCACCATGTTCGAAAACAATTTTACGCGGTTATGTTCATTTACTTACCATTGTGTTCGTATCCTCGTTTCACGTGATCAAGTCGACTCGACTATATATTTGTTAACACAGTTGTATATCTAATTGTTAGTTTTAATAATTAGACAAATCAAAATGGAATACAAAATTTCAGCTTCACATCATTAATCGGATCTTATGCTTTCACGTGGCTAAATCTTCTGTGATATATGCTATTCAGATAAGTATATTTAACAAATTTTGCTCACTTCTCGATTATATTCAATTTTTTCGCAAGACGATCTCTTTGTCACGAATTTATACGAACGTATTGTAAAGATAAAGTCTCGTTTCACTCGGAATATTACATATTACCTATAACACGTGTGTTTGAAGTATATGTACAAACGTCCGCACCAATTTACTCGACTTATTATCGTGACGCGCCAGATTTAGCAGAACACTTGTTTCAATAAAGTATACGTCACTCGGTAGGTAATTCTAATTTTTACGCTGACGTTATTTAAAACCGTCTCGTGCACGTTTGTTTCCTCGTATAAATGATGCTGTTTCTATTCATCGGATCGCTCCTTGATCATCATGAGATTTCGATCGTTTTTTTTTTTTTTTTCTTTTAATACACAGGGATTCTCACGTAGGATTGCAACGTAATCGAAATTTGTGTCAGCTGCTTTTGTCGACACGTTCTACTTCAGCTTTTCTACTCCGATCCTTTCCGTATCCGGGCTATGAAAGTCGATTATATATCCGTTTCACGATGAATTTTTGAATTTTTGATATTTTGTAACAAAAAAAGAAAAAGATGTAGAAGTAAAAAAATTAATATTTTCAAGGTTATGTCGAAACGATAACAAACTTTCGTTTGTCAACTTGGGATAAAAAAATGTAAATCTTTGCAACGTTTATTGCAAAACGTCAATGTAGAACAATTGAGATTTATTTGATAATAGTAGTGTGTATCATTAGGAAAATAATTCTTTTAAATGTTAAGTATAAGGCAAAGATTGAAAAAGATATTCGAATCGAAAAATAAGAATAAAGTGATAAAGATTAAATTATTTAAATCGTCTAAATCGAAATATATTTATTCGATAAAATATACATTTACAATCATAAATTAATTGGATTGCCAATACTTTATAACAATGGAATATAATGGATATTAAAAAATATATAATACAACGTGAAAAAGTGACAAGCTTTTCAATGCGAAGAAAATTTACCTTTCATCGATGTTCGAATTTTGTTTATACGTTGTTGCATACGTTGTTATTTTCTCGCGATAAATAAATACTCGTCAGGATACACATTTACACAGATTCGAGTGAACGAAAAGCAAGTTTATTGGAAATCGTTATATTGAGTTTATAATTTGTTTGAAATTTGAAAGAAATGCAAAAAAGATTGAATCGAAATGGGGACAAACAACTGCGTTAGCAGTTGAATAACTTTGGAATGCAGCCACGGTCGGTATGCGGAGCATTCTCTCATCCTGTTGCCGTAGAATTGAGTGCGATCCTGGAACGCGGAAACTCGAAGCAACCGCTCCTAGGAAAAGTTCCGAGACCGATCTGCTCGATAAAGCAAAAAGATTGGACAATCGAAGACCTCTTAAAACGCCCATATACGGCCAATAATATTATTATCGTGTTATTCCATTATTAGTAATATTGTCAACGGTACAATTTTATTTTTATTGTGCATTTCGATTCGATTCGATTCGCTTCGATCTTTTTAAAATGACAATAATAGTGGTTAATAATAAAAATCTGTTTGGAGAAAACAGTTTATTTCCTTCTGATTCACGCCACTTATCTTATGCTTTGAAATCTTCAGATAATTCACAGATAATTTCTTGCGTGATGATTTTCAAATCGTATATTTCGATTCACGAGTAAAATGTGGATCAAGTGTATGAAATGTGTATAAAACGACATCGTTGTTTCATTTGCATTTTTTATCTAAGTAACGACTACTACTTTAACTTGGTATTAGTTATCGAATGAAATATTGAAAACGTTTTTTAAATCTTCAATTCGTTATAGATTTTGTTATACGAAAGTGTTTGAAATAGGTATAAGCTTTAATTTAATTTAAAATTTTAAACAACGAATTGAATCTTTTTTTTCGATCAAAAAATTTTATCTTTCATTAACGATTTTTATGCATATAAAGAAACTACAATGAAAGAATAATAATACGTAAG
>NW_006263841.1:18641-18871 GCF_000469605.1 Apis dorsata | reverse complement strand
AAAAAAAAAAAAAAAAAAAAAAAACAAATTAATTATGGTTAAAAATAGTTTTGTATAAATAATTTTGACGTTAATTTTCTTGTTAAAAGCATTAACTAACAACTCTATTTTAAACTTCTAAAATACTCTACATAATGAAATATTAAAATAATTCACATCGTATTTACAATAATCCATTGTACTTAATGTTTAATGTATCCTCTACGAGTAAGGTTAAAAAAATGAAATAT
>NW_006263841.1:7359-18552 GCF_000469605.1 Apis dorsata | reverse complement strand
AGAGAGAGAGAGAGAGAGAGAGAGAGAGAGAGAGAGAGAGAGAGAGCGCAAAGAACGAAGTGAATTTTTTATAGAATTAAAATAAATATATTTAATTTTTGTTTTATCTTACGAATCTTTAATTCAAAATTATCATAATCGTAGTGTTGCGTAACGTCACGTGAATCGATTTGCTTTCGCATCGTGCTGACGTTTCGCAAAAAGAAACGCTCGTTAAATGTTTCATGCGACAATAATACCGTTATTAGTTGAAATACCTTTGTTCAAAGATTGTTAGAAGTATTCTTGTTTAGATTAAAAGATTAAATAAAAGATGAATATATATTCTTATTCCATTCTGGTGAAGGTTAATCAAGATTTTTCGTAAGATTTTCTTTATATAAGAGAAAAGAAATCGTTTGAAATTTTATAAATATAAACTTAATAATAGGTTTTTTTTTTATAAATATCAATTGACGTGAATACAAACTTATGAATTTTTGAACATTTGTTAATATCCTTTTATTAGAAAATTAATCGATTAGAAAGTAAGGAAAAAGAATTTCGTTGGTTAATTTTTGTCAATGACTTTTTCGTGAACCGTGGCGATACGATAAAAATGACGCTTGCTAATTGGCCAGAGATGCGCAAATCGTGCTGGAATTTACGTAACACGTGAATTCATAAGTTACGATAATGAGAATGGCGATGACGACAACAACACCGTAAACTCGAGCATTTTGCTAAAATTCAAGAACATTCGCGCTTAAATAAAGTTATCCTCGTTTGTAATATTATATAATATAATATATATTTAAAACGTAATTTAAATTCAACATAATCGATAAAAATCGTGAAACAATTTTTAAATAGTGTTGTGAACGATAGAAACTATCATCGAACTATTTACGAAAATCTTTCAAATCAATAATCGATACTTTCGATATATTGCATTATCGTCTTTCTCGAATTAGAAATTCTTTGAATGACGTCATAAGTAACATTTACACTCGTGACTACCTGAACAATATTCCGAGAATTGTGAACTACGTTTCTTCTCACATAGAGGATAGAAGTGAAAAAACGAAGGAAACGATGTTACAGAAACGTAGAGGAAGGTAATTTTTAAGATAACATCTTAATTCAAGATACAAACAGAACAAAATTCGAACAAAAATAAAGCGATTTCGAAATTTCCAGGCTAAATGTTTTTTTTACATTAAATATAGTAAGTAATATTCATTAACCGGATAGATATTTGTTAAATAATCTCATATACATATATAGTACTTGTTTATGATGGAAACGTATTAAAAAACAATCTATTTTGGGAAATGATGCTTATTTTATTTAGAACTGGATACAATTTTCTTAATGTAAACATTAAGAAATTTATAATAAATAATTCGATCTTATCAAATATGCGCAACTGTAAAAAAAGATTATGAACTTACAATGGATAATCCAACATATATGTTTATAAGAATGTAATATATGTCTATAATAAAATAAAATAAAAATAAATAATTTGCAGATTTTGTTTTAGAGAAAATCAATTAGAATATCTATTGAAGTAATTGAAATAATTGAAGAATAATTGAATAAATGATCAATGAATATTCATGATTTGAGAAATTTTTATATATCTATAAAATATAATATTCCATGAATGTTGAAAAATTCCGATTGTTAAAATTGTTAAAATTATTTTATAAATATAGTCTAATAAATGTTACTTACATAAATTTATCTTTATTTATAATATTCTAGATTTTATATTGCATTAATTTCTTATTCTTCTTCTAAACTTTTTTCTTTCTTTTTCTAAGAAACAATTCGATGAAAATAATGAGAAAATAATTGAACCAAATTAAATATTTAATCAAATTATTTAACTTATCTTAAATTTAAATTCATTTTTAATTTTTTAAATGAAATTCAATAACTTCAATTATTTCTCGTATAATACATATTTATTCGATATTTTTATTCTCTCTCACAAATAATTGCAAAATTATTAAATACCAAAAACTAACAATAAAAATAAAAATTGAGAAATTCTTTTCTTGAAAACGCAAAAAAAAAAATTTTTTAAATATTCACAGATATCTAGAAGAAAAGGAAATTAAGATGAAAATTTTCAAGATGGACTTATCACGAGTAGTGTGTCCGGATGAGGTCTTCATCGACCGTGTATTTAATTTCATAAGGTCGGTGGGACTTTCGTCCGTTTGCAAGACTCGAGGAATACATCCCAATGTAACAACAATCTCTTTAGATAAATCTCATGTAAAATATTGAAGATGACTTATCAAAAAAATTTTTCTATTTCAAAACGTATATATTATTAACATGACATTCATGTAAAATAAATATATTTAGAATTGATAAATATTAGAATTATATTTATTATGTTATAAGTAGATATACTTATGTACTTATGTACTTTATTATATATATACATATATTAATCGGATTTGATGCAATCGATAATGCAAAGATTAAGAACAATTTTGAAGAGCAACCAGTGGGCAAAAAGATGGCTCTATCCTTTTTTTTAATCCTTCGAGTATAAATCAAATGCTAAAAAAAAAAAAAATGAAAATAATAATAGTTATTCAAATTCACATAAAATTTTATTCCTAATTTAGAATAATTTATGAAATATATATTTTTACGATGTAAAAAATACGAACAATTCAATTTCAAGCGTATAATTTATATTCTTTGGAACGAAGTTTTTCAAAACTTAAACGTTAAACTTGCAAAATTTAATCTTTGAAAATTAAATATTTCAAAGTTGTTATCTATTTTTTCTATTTTTTTAATAATGAAAGTTATGATGCATCAATGGATTTTTAACAATTGTGCGTTTCAGTGATTTGTTTCTATGACTCATTTTAATTAACCGAATTTGCTAACTTTGGTTCTTGATAAAACAAAATAATTTATATTGGAATAAAATGCAATAACAATATGTAATTAGGAATGCTAATATATAATTTTTTATAGAAAACAGATATAAATTTTTAATAAAAATATTGTGAATGATTATCTTGTCAAAATATCAAATAATTATTACATATTTATATCTTACAATTAAAAAAATATTAAAATTTTTTTTATTTATTATTTAAATTTTAAAATTATCTTTTATTTATTATTTTCTGTTCACTTATAGATAATAAATATGCATACAATAATTTATTATTTCTAAATTTGTTTTTTTATTTTAAACATAAATACAAACATTTATTTATATCCTTGTCTGATTTTATATCTTATCTGACTATGTACTTATAATTATTTTTTTTATATCTATAATTTGAATATTTAAACTTTTTTTTTTAATATATTTTACATTTATCATACATTTGTATAATATGAGAACAAATAATATGCAATATTTAAAATAAAATCTATCTATTTCTCTTGTTAACCTTTTTTTCAAGAAAATAAAAATTATTGTTATTATACATTAGTCCTCATAAAACTAAATTAGCTTTCATAAAAATATTATGAAATTTTAATTATTAAATCTTTAATAATAAAGATAATGACATTATTTCACATTTCATACAAAAAATAAATAATACGATTATACAATTTCGTCACATATATCTTGTCTTCATCCTTCAACCGGTATCACTGGAACCTGCAGTGAAATGGCATTATTTCACTGGAACACGCAGCCATCACGCGGCAATCGACTGAAGATTATTCACAAATGCTGCCTCCAAACTCACGTAAACGTTCCAAGTAATATTCCAATTATTCTGTCATCGAACGTTTGACAGTTTTCATCATCAAGTCTTGATTCAGTGTACTCCACATATGAGCAATGAAAACAAAGGTAATTTAAATTTTGAAATTTAATATATAAGCAAATTTTAACTGATATATAAGAATTTTTGTTCAATAATTGTTACACATTGAATTATTGTATTTTGTCGAGGTTAATAAAGTTTCTATTAAACAATACTATACATATAAGTAATTCATTGTGTATATTTTTAATGTATATTCATTTAATTGGTATCAAATTAAAAATAATTAACATAAATTTTATAAAATACTTACTTGTTTGAATAAATTTATAAATCTATCGATATCGAATAAATATATTTATTGTTTAATAGATATTCAATTGTTTAATTTATTTAATTTATTACATAAATGTTAATATTATGATTATATCTTATTATTATCTTATTAAAATTATTTAAAGTTATTTTATGAATTTGTAATTTACAAAATATATATTTTATTTAAATGTAATGTGCGTTTATTCAATTTATTTAATAATACATTTGCTTATTTATATAAAATAACTATAAAAAAATTAATAACAAATGATCATACAATGTGTATTTTTTTATTTGATAATTTTGCGTAGATAATCATTTTTAAAAAAACGCTGTTTATATATTATAATATATAATAATTATTTATCGAAATTAAATAAATTACAAATCTAATTGAGATATTATCATTACTTAGAAAATAATATAATTATAAAAATAATATGGAATTTAACTGTCTTATTTTCATCGCTAATTAAGACGAGAAATTAATACCGATAAGATTGCATATAATCGGAATATGTCATTTAAATTCGAAACTTACAAAGTTATACAACTAACAAACTTACAAAGTTCGCACAAATAATAACTATATAATAATTAAAAATGAAATATGAGGAATTTGTAATTATAACTATAATATTTGATTTGAACATTTAACATATATATTGTATTTGTAATAGTAAACACTTAATTCTATATGAAGATTTATGATTTAAAAAAAAAAATGTTTTGTTATTACAATTTCTTATCGTGTAAAATTAAAATTGAATATAACAGGCGAATAATTCACATAAATATCTAAACAGTACATTTTTAAATTATTAATCATCAAATTCTTTTAATTTCTACTTATAACTTCAGAAAAATTATTTAAATTTAAAAATTCAATAAAGTTAGAGAATATTTAATTATCATATTTTTAATAACAGATCAATTTAACTAACTAACAAATTTTTTGGAAATGATAGTAAATTTTTAAAGAAAAAATTTTTCCCTTTTTAAAAAAACAATAGTGTTGATCAAATATTTTTGGATAAAAAAAAAATATCAATTATAATCATGAAATATAAAAGAAAATAAATATCAAATTAAAATATCATTTTACGATCTTCATTTCACAATCATTATAAACTTAAAAATTTCTTCCAATCATCGTATTACATGAATAAAAAAACATTGAAACATATGTTTTTTTTTTTCATTTTTTTTCTAAAATCACACAAATAAAAAAACTGAAAATTAAAAGCATAATTACACTCTGCATAATTGCAAATAGGAAATATTTATTAATTCGTAACATTTTTATATGTTGTAGCATTAATTTTCAGAATTTTTCTATCATCACATTATAAAAAAGTATAAAATTATAAGGACGTAAAATTCGCACGAAAAATGTTATCCAAAACAAAAACATCGTCAAATAAATCGATTCAAGATGAAATTCATTCTGAATCAAAAGAAAATCCAATAATTACCAAAAAATTAATACATACTACATTCGCTTCTATTGAAAATTGTCAAATGCATAAAAACAGTGTGTGTGAAATAGAAAAAAATGATTTAAAAGAAACGAAAAAACAGGAAAAAATGCAACTGGAAAATGAAATTTCAAAACTTTTGAAACCAGAACGTTCCAAGCTTGATATTATCGATTTAAAAAATATTGAATCAAAAGTGGAAAATATCGAAACAAAAGATAACAAATGTAAAAGTTCAAGTAGTATTGTTTTAAATGAAGTCAACGTTTCGAAATACAAAATGATTCCTATTAATAAAGTAAGTATTATGAATCCATATTAAAAAATAAAAAATAATTATTTTCATTTCTTTTTTTATAATAATAATTATATCTTTTCATATTATTTAATATATCAATAAAAATAAAAATTATTGATATGATGCCAATATTAAGAAAAATTATTATTTACAATGGAAGTTATAAACATTATAGCATGATATCGTGAAAGATACCCTGATCATCGATATCCTAATCATAGTGTTATCCATTATATCGTATTATATATTATCCGATAGTAATATTTGTTTAGAAATATTAATCAGCAATTTTACATGATATTTCGATATTACTTAATAATTAGTATTTCGATATTAGTTAGTAAGTACCAATTCTGCTACTCATCAACTTAATGCACAACTTTAAAATATAGTAATATATATTTAAAAAAAAAAATGATATCATTTATATATGGTGTGTATTTTGTATTCAATCAAGTATCAAGCAAATCGATTTCGTTCATCGAATTCACTTTGCACGGTCTTTCATAAAATGTCATCAAAATCGTCATGTTTTTTTATTTATTCGCAAATCTTATTCGTTGACAATACAAACAATTTAATTATTTAAATGATTTAAAATAAAATTAATTTTTTTCTTTCTTCCAATGCATGTTTCTTTGGTTAATTTAATTTTCCATTTTCTAATTTTATAGAAAATTTGCAATGAAAAGAAAATTATAATCCATATTGATTAATCCGAAAAATAAAATATTATTAGATTCTTTATGATCAAAATATTCTGTGAATTTATAATATACTTGTAATATACTTGTATTTTTTTTTTTTTTTCTATTGTGAAAATTTAATTTTTTATTATAATTTTTTATTTATGCATTTAAAATACTTGGAAATTAAAAAATAATTTATATAAATATTTATATAAATAACTGACAACTATATGAAATGAAATATTTTCAGGATATTCAAGAACTTTCAAATGTTGCTGTTCCTCGAAAATATCCTCCTCTTTCTACACCAGTTTTAAATGAACGCCCACTTGTTTTAACAACGCATCTTGTGCCTTCATTACCTATTAACTTGTTCGAAGTATTTGTAGAAGCAATCGAAGTTGCTACTGAGAAACCAGTGGTACTATTATATGAACCTAGAAGCGATAGACCAATTGCAAAAGAAGTTGCGGATATTGGTATGTTATTATATTTGACTGTCAATTTATATAATGAAAAATAAATAATAATATTAATCTATCTTGAATAATTTTATATATAATTATAGAGATATATGATTACTATCGCTTACTGTGATTATTTTGTTTTACAAGTATAATATATATAAATAAATAAATATAATAATTAATATTTTTTTCAGCTATTTTACCAGCAAATAGGGAATGGGAAGATGGTAAGCTTTTACCTGTCAGTTTCTCTTTCGAACATCATCTTAATAAAGATAATTCATCGTGTGTTTATGCTGATGTTATTGTTGCTTCAGATCGTGCACAACACGTACAAGTATAATATATGATAAAAAAATTTAAATAAATGCGTTACAATTAAAAATATAAATATATTGATTTGAGAATTTTTTTTATAGGACATAATAGATTTTCGAGGTCATAGATGTTCTCTTCCAGATCGAAAAAAAAACACCGGGGCAGCAACATTGTTATTTAATTACTTATATACGAAGGGTGAAAATCCAGCCTTTTTCGGAAATATTCTTGGTTTGTATGTTATAATAAAATTATATATATATTTTTTTTTATTTTCAATGCATTATAATAATATTAATTAAATTATAAATTTAATTTTTAGATGCTGATACACAAGTTGCTACTTTACAAATGGTTGCAGGAAAACAAGCAGAAATTGGAATTTTAGAATCTCCTGTCATTAAGTGCCATAAAAACACATTACCAGGAATTGATTCTCTTCATATTTTAATGAGTTTAGGACCTTTACCACCTTACCGCATTATGGCACGAAAAACACTTTCAGGTATACAAAGACAAAGAATAACTATGAATTATCTTATATTCGTGTTTTAGTCTTTTTTCAAGCTAATATTAATTTAATTTCCATTCTATGTTTGCAGATATCCTCGCAAAAAAAATTACAACTTATTTGTTAAATTTAAATCAAGACAAAAAGTGGATAGATAGATTTGCTCCTTTTGGTGTTACTGGATTTACCAAAAATTTTGAAAAATTATATAATTTTGATGGCATAAAATCTGTAATTACAAGTGTACCATACTACTAAAAATCATATTATTCTTAATATATCAATTATAGATATACGCAAAACTATACATAAATCATTTAATATTTTTACATTTTTTTACATTTTTTATTTTTCATGCATTGAAAGTTTAATAAATAGATATGATATTCAAATAATGATTTTTTATATATACAAATTAGTTTAAAATTCTTTTTTCATGAGAAAATTCTCATATATTATATTATATAGACAATGATTTACGAATATCAATAACAGCTAAAAATTTACAAGGTATATAATTCAGATTAAATAATTAATTTATAATACTGAGATCACCAAAAATCTGGAGGAAGTTGACCATCAGGCGCAGCTATTGAACCTTTACTTAAACTATTCCGCAAAAATTCATCTAATCGTACCAATGGACCACTGCCAATACATCCTACATTTTTCATACGTGGGTAATATTCTTCCGATAATAAAATTAAGAGTTTATGGAATTGTTTTGGATAAGCAATCCATAATGTATTTCCAGCAACTTCAAGCATATCCAATAAAAGAGTTGCACATATATCTGATACTTCTTTTCGTGGTTCTGAAACAAAAATATAACAAATTACAAAAAATTCAGTATATTATATTATTCAGTATATTATATTATTTTCTTAAATGTTTACATTACCAATATTTAAAATAGCAGCCAACCATCGCCATGCATTTTGAAGTCCATGTGGATTAGTTTTAGTAATTCCTTTTCTTTGAATCGTGATAGTAATAGAAGCATATAATCTCATCAAACCAGACATTCTTTTTAAAAATTTGTCATGCTTCTCAATTGTACCATCTTCGTCATATTTGTAACCCATTAATTTATAATAATCTTCATTCGATTGTCCTACCATTTTTGGCATAAAAATAGGAACCGTAAACGGACAAATATTATGAAAATGAGATAAAAGTAGGTCACCAAAATCGGAATGATCATTCCAAAGAGCTACAATTATGGCAGCAATAGGAAATGCCATCTTTGGTTTACTCGAAACAAGTGTTTCACCTTGATTCTATTAAAATAAATTATACATTGCATATGTGTTAAATTTTATAATATGATAAATTAAATATGAAATTATTACATACAACTATCTTTTTAGCTAAAATATTTTTACAAAAGGCTGCACCCTGCGGATATTGATTAACATCCGGCCAAGATTTTCCCATAAGCAAATTATATAATCTTTCGTATTTATCTTTCAAGTGTTGTTGATTAATACCTGATATTGCATTTACAGGTATATTTATTGCTTTTTGACATTCAAATCTAAATTTTTTCGTAGCTGCAGATAGTAAAAATTCATCGAGCATTTTTACATGATTTTCAAAAAATTTTTGACTATTCATGTATGTTTCTAACAAATCTTTATCAACATATTCATATAAGTGATCTAAAAATAAAAACGAATATAAAGTAAAAACAAAAATTAGTTATGTCAAAAATTATTTCACCTTTATCTAATTCAGTTTTTGATATATTTTCTTCTATATTAGCAGTTGGTGATGTTATTTGTGAAATATCTGAAGATATATTATCTGTTTGTAAACTTCTTTGCTTTTCTTCATCTCCACATTCTTGAAAATTATTATTTTCTGAATTATTAGTACTTATTTGTTCTGAAATAGCTGTTTCAGAAATTATTTGATTATTCTTAAGTTCTTGACTTTCTGAAACTGGTAATTGAATATGAGAATGTACTGTATTTTCTGTTCCAATTAAATTTCTTTCGCATTGAACATTTATTCTATCTATAAAGCAGAATAAAAAATATAAAGAATTATATGTACATAAAATTTATATTTATATAGAATAGAAAAAAAATAAAATATAATATATAGAATAACTTACCTATCTCTGATTTAAACATACTATGCATTTCATCAATTTGATGAATTAGATTTACTATAATATTTAAATCAACAGATGTTATATCACCTATCTATAAATAATATATATGTATATATTAATATATACAAATATTTTTTAAAAGTATTTAAAATATTATATTTAAAAAAATTCTTCTTGTTTATTTCTTACCTTAATTTTTTCATCTACAACTTTCATTTGAAGATGTAATTCTTCTAATTTTACAGCATAAGAAGATGATAGTGTAAAAGAATTTTTATCTTTAAAATTTTCAGAAAGCTCTATAATGTCATGATATTTTTTAACATACATATTTCTTAAAATCATTATTTTTTTGGTCAATTCTTCTTTTTCTTTTATTTCTTTCCTATATTCTTCAACTTCTTTTTGTCGTTCATGTCTTCTTCGTATTTCTTCTTGTTCTGCCATTCTTTCTTCTGCTAATATGTATGCATAATTTTCTTTACTTCTACGTTCACGTTCTTTAGCCATATGTGAACGTGATACTGCTATATGTTCTTGTATAACTTTTCCATTTTCTTTCATATGTTGCCAATGACGCTCAATTTCTTTCTAAAACAATTGAAATGTTATATTTCTTATGATAACATATCGTTTATTTATATGTATAAATTGTATTACATGTAATTATTTTTCTTTGAGAATAAATACATATATATAAATATATATTACCTGAACTTCTTCTTTTCTTTGATATTCACTTTCTAAAAGAATTTTTTTTACTGAAAATGTAATACCATTATTTTGTGAATGAATAGATTTTTTTGGAATTGTTATATTACAAGAATTTTGTTCATTTTCTATATTTTCTGATTTTTTATTTTCATTTTCATTTGTTATTGAATTAGGACCAATTGTAATTCTATCTACTTCGCCTGATATGCGAGAAGCTTTCTTCAAAACAGATACTTTAAGAGAAGCAAAATCAGAATTGATATCGTCCATGTTTTGTACCTACCAAAAAATCAAAATGTAATATTATAGAATTATAAGAGAAATAGAAAATAATTATAATCAAAATAATTATACTTACAATTTCATCTTTGGCGCTTACGAAATGAGGCATTTTGTATTTACGTTGAAAGTAAAATATGACGTATTAAATTTCAAGACATTCGATATTTACAAAAATTTACAAGTATTATTATAACCTATAAATTTATATAATGCTTGCTCAAATTTATTTGACACACACACACACACACACACA
>NW_006263841.1:2705-7051 GCF_000469605.1 Apis dorsata | reverse complement strand
ATATATATATATATATATATATATTACTATATATTACTTATATATTACTTTATAAATCATATAGTGATATCATAAAAAATATTTATATAAACATTAATTTCAAATAGTAACATTTTACTTGTCATTTAAATTATAAAATATATATAAAAACATATATAAAAATGCAGCAATATATATATATACCATCTGTTCTTCAAACATATCAAATATTATTCATCAAAAATGACGATTTGACAATTCGCAAATCGCGAGCAGAGTTACTGAAAAATTCTCTATGCCAATTGTTGACCTATACGTACTGACGTATTGGCCTATTGACGTCATGAAGATACTGACGTACTATGTAGTACTACGAAATAGCAAGTAGATGGTATCGCATTTTCGTGTCAAGCAACTCATCCAGTCTCAATTATTCCCACTCTATCCTATTACATAAGTATTTCTATGATGTCACATATAGGTTGGCATCAGAATTTTCTGGTAATCCTAGTTATAAGCGTGAATTGTATCATGAAATTGAATTGTGGCTTTGTGAGAAATTGAATACATATATATAGGATAACAAATAAAATATACATATGTACGTAAAATGATGATTGATGGTTAATAAAAAAATTAATTGATTTTTGATGAAGTTTTATGCCACCCTTTTTAATGCGTTTCGCATTAATGTAATGCCATTATATTTCTTCAAAAGGATTGGATAAAAATTCAACATGATTCAAAATTCACAAAAATCCTTAAAAATGAAGAACTGTATACAAATAAAATGCATATATAAAATTAAATAAAAAAAATGTATCCAATAATATTATATTTATTATATATAATGTTATTATTATATTTTTAATTTATCTTTTTATTATTATTTTATAATGAAAGATATTTCAATATTATAATGAAAGATTACATTTTAAAGTAAAATATTTATTCTATTCTATGTATATTTTATATCAATTTTAAAATTTATAAGAATTAGATTCAAAAATAAAATTATTAATCTTATTATCTCACAATTAATTATTTTAGATTTTTGTAAAAATATAATTGTATTTTTATTTAAAAAAAGATTGATATGAATAAAATAATTTATATGTAAGATACAAGATAGAAATTATAGAAAAAATGATATAAAGAATATATATAAATTATTATTCGTAGAAATTATATCATAATAATATTAATAATAATATTATTAAAGATTTTAACTTATTATTTTTTAATTGCTCAAAAGTATATTTCATTTACAATACATATCTAAAGTTAATCTTTTAAATTCTTTTTAGATGTATAAAGTAATAATTTACTTCACATATAAAAATTGATTTGGCACAATTTGATTTTAATTTTATTATTATAATTTATATAATTTATCAAGCAATTTAATGCAATTATAAATTATAAATATATTATTCTAAAATGAATTACCTAAAACTAGAATCTAAAATATTTTCTTTGCTTGCAAGAATTTAAAAAATAAAAGGAGAAAAGTTACAAAAGACAAATATTGCAACAAATATTTTATTTTTGAAATCATATTTTCTAAAATTTTAAAATTATTCAAATTTTTTTAAATAGTATGGTATATTTTTAATGTAATATTAATTAGTAGTTAATTAAAAAAAAATTCATGAATAACATATTGATCTTTGAATCAATTTTAAAATTTTTTGTGGAACAAAATTTAATTAAAATATTATTTATAAATATATTAATAAAATTACTTATATTACTATTAAATCTTTCAAATATAAATTCATATATATCTTTCATTTGCAACAAAAATTCTGAAATTTCAAGTAATGCAGTTCATTTCATTAGAATCATATTAATTTACAAGTTAAAAATAAGATTGATGTCACTATCAATGAATGAATAATGAAAATCAGTAGAAAGAATTGTATTTATAATGTTTATAAATAAAATGATTATCGCTACAACATTTAGCACTGATACTGTTATTGACTTCATTTATCTTTGAATTTATTTACTTTTTTTAAATTTGCAATATAATTATATTAATCAATATACCATACCAAATATACCATTTCATTCAAAAAAATTTAGATTTAAAATCTCGAAATATATGATTTTAAAAATAAAATCTATGTTATAATATTTATCTTTGAAGTAAATATTTTTTTCTTTATACATTTTTTGTACATTTTTACTACAAACAACTATTTTAGTTTCTAGTCTTTGGCGACTCAGCTTATATGTACGAAAATCAGTATATATGGTATCCTACAGGTTCGCTACACTTAAATATCGAATACTTTATTCTACGCAAATTACTAACATATATAACATTTAAAATATACAATTAAAAATTTTGCAATATTTAATTAAATTTAAAAACTATAACGTCATATTTTTTAAGCTAAAAACATTTTACTTTTGTTTCTTATGTATCATTTATATAACAATGATACTTATCAACATCTTAGGAAAAATCTAATACAGTGATTCTAATCAAATCTAATACATAATGTACAGAAATTTAAATATTCTTAGTTCATTTAAATAGCTTGAAATAATTTCAAATGCTTTACGATAAAAACGTGAAAGTTAATATTAAAACACATTCAGTCTCTTAAATTCCATTCATCATAATTACATTATTTCAATATATTTAGTCATCACATATTTCTAAATTTACTGCAATTACTAAAATTGATTATTAACTATTCTTATATGCTATTAATACGCTCGTAAAAGAGAAGATATGGTGTGGCACATAAAACCTCAATTAAGGATATACTCTCAACTACATTATCTGAAGTATACAGCCATTGATTCATTTTATTTCCTCGTCGATAGCAAACAAAATGTCCAGAATCAACAGGTCCACGATGTTCTACGATTGCACGTAATTGATATTTATGTTTATCTTGTATAGTTGTTCGACTAAGTAACATTGTTGCTTCGGGATCACCCTGTTAATTCATATTTCATATTAAATTTCTAATAAATAAAATTACAATATATATTAACATGCATATAATACCTGTGCATTTCGCTTTTTAGTTTCTGTAAAAGTATAAGGATCTAAAGTTAATATTTCGGGAAATTTTACTGGATCATCTCTTTTAATTGGTATTCCTGAAGAGCTCCATGTGGTTCTTGATATATGTAAACATAAACATTTAGGAAGTTTTCCTAGAGTTAGAGTTTTAGTAGCTAAACAACGCATTCCACATCCATCGCATAATACATCTTGAACAATCTCACTAGTTACAAAACGTGTTAGTAATTCTTCCACTGTATGATATGATTTTATATATGTACCCAAAGGTGGCAAGGGTAAAGAAATTGTTTCTAGTTTGTCATAATGAACTGCAGACTATAAAAAATAATCTTATTTGTCTTTTATAATTATAATTATGGAATAAAATAATATAATATAAAAAATAAAGATATAATTAAAATAAAAAGTTAACCTTCCATTTACAGCAGCTGCATTGTAATTGACTAGTTAATGAACCTGAAAATGGATGGACTTCTACTGATATTGTAGTATTAGAAAATGACATAGCACATAAAGAACTCCATGGTTTAAAAGATTCCTTATTTCCTTCAAATTTAACATTTCTTGAAAGCAATTCTGAAGACCTAGCAAGGATTATACCTGGCTTGTTATATGCCATAGGAATACTTGATATGGATGTCGTTGAAGATATTACATGATTGTTGCAATTTTTATCAAAACCATTTGGAATGTTAGGATTTTTATTAACTGATACAATATCATTACAAGATACACTTCTAAATGTTAAAGGATCACCCAATTTTTTTGTATCTGTTATCATTATTGGACTTTGTGGTAAAGCATCAGACAAACAACCTTTCTGAAATAATTATTATAAATATATTTAATTTGTCATTTATTTTATTAAAAATAAATTTATTTAAAAATATTACTTAAAATTCAATATTATAATATAGCAATATAATAATATGACTTGTATATAATAATATGACTTTAATATAATTTATTATATTTTGAATTCATTAACTTTTAATTTGCAAACATACCCTACTTCCAGATTGAATTTCTGCTTGTAGTGCATTAAGAACTATATGAAATAATTCATGTACATCTTGATGTCCAGGTGCAAATTTCCATTGATTGCCAAGAGACGAAATGATCTCAATTGGTGTCACATCACCATATAAATCTTCTGCATATCCATTGATTTCTAATTCAAAAAATGTATATATTATTCATTTGCAAATACTAATTATATTAATTTTTTAAAAATATATCATATATACATATTATCTAAATTACTAAATTTTTAAATTAAATTAAAAAATAAAATTTTTACATTATAACTTATTTTTTA
>NW_006263841.1:0-2538 GCF_000469605.1 Apis dorsata | reverse complement strand
ATATTTATATTTATAATTATCATATTTATATTTTTATATATATTTTTATATATTTATATTTTTAATTTTTTTTTAAATTCATAAAATAATAAAAATAATAAAAAATTTATAAAATAAATAATATGTTATTGAAAATAATTGCATACTTTCAAAAACGGACAGTAGAGTTGAAATGAAATTAACTTTTCCATTTTTATCATACTGTTTCTTTAACCATCCAATAAATATTGGACATGCAGCTAAAGCTTGTAAAAGAGAATTTAAAAAACAAGTATATCCTAAATTATTGATTCCAATGACTTTTCCTGAAAAAACATATAAAATATAGTAAAATATATCTTTTAAATAAGAATTGAAAATCCATAAGAATTGAAAATATATTTTTCACTATACCTTTTTTTCTAGGTTTAGGAGATGGACCCCATAAAACAAATATTGCAATAGCTATTGCAAATCCTATACTGGCAAATACAGCGACTTTTTCTACATCCATATTTTCGGAATGTTCGTTGAAATCTGAAATTTTCTTGAAAAACTGCGAAAACTAACCTATGCATTAATTTCATGAACAAATATATTCATTAATAAATACACATATTTTTTTAAATAATTAATATTTCAACGAAAAATAATTAAATTTTAAATATTTTCATAGTTTACTTAAAATTACTAAATAATAAATTCAGTTTATATAAATAATTTGACTATACTTTGAACGATATCTGTACAATAATAACACAAAAAAATATCATTCATTTATTGTTTTTAATCGTAATTATTATTTTTGAAATATATTGATAAAATCAAATCTTTTTTTATTTTACAAATCATAAAATTGTTTTACTCAGTACTTTGACCAAACACTACTCGTTTGGCATCGTAAACATAGATATATGTAGATTTTTATGAAGGTTATATGAATGTTAGTAATAAATATAATTAAATTTATAGAAATTGTATCATGATGAGAGAAAGAGAATGAAGAAAAAGAGAAAGACACACACACACACACACACACACACACACACAGTGTGTATATATATATATATATATATATAAAGAGAGGGAGAGGGAGGGAGACGGAGAGAGAGAGAGAGAGAGAGAGAGAGAGAGAGAGAGAGAGAGAGAGAGAGAGAGAGAGAGAGAGAGAGAGAGAGAGAGAGAGAGAGAGAGAGAGAGAGAGAGAGAGAGAGAGAGAGAGAGAGAGAGAGAGAGAGAGAGAGAGAGAGAGAGAGAGAGAGAGAGAGAGAGAGAGAGAGAGAGAGAGAGAGAGAGAGAGAGAGAGAGAGAGAGAGAGAGAGAGAGAGAGAGAGAGAGAGAGAGAGAGAGAGAGAGAGAGAGAGAGAGAGAGAGAGAGAGAGAGAGAGAGAGAGAGAGAGAGAGAGAGAGAGAGAGAGAGAGAGAGAGAGAGAGAGAGAGAGAGAGAGAGAGAGAGAGAGAGAGAGAGAGAGAGAGAGAGAGAGAGAGAGAGAGAGAGAGAGAGAGCAAATAAGTAAAATATTAGATCAGTAATAAAATATCATTAAATAATGAGATAAAAAAAAATATAGTTATATTATAATTGAAATATATATTAAATAATAAAACTATTATTTTTCTGTTATGCTAAATTTAATTAGAGATAATATTGAAATATAATTCAAAATATTTTTAATTTATTCCTTTAATGTTAACTACGTAAACTTAACTATGAGAATTAACTAATGAGAATTTTTAAATACGATTGTTTGAAGTCGATTGTCGATATTTCGATTGCTCGATGTTAAGAATTGTATGTATATAAGTAGTACTTCAGACGAATTTGTTCGCGTTGTATTTCATTGCAAATAAAACGATTCGGAATAACGTTAATTTTTATGTTTCTTTTCGCCATTCATTTTTAAAATTCAATATTATGTGTTATCATTTTGATTTTAGTGTTAATTGAAAGAAAACAAAATAAAAACATTAATGTTTATTTGCAAATATATAAATGAAGTATAACATATATTTATTTATATGCATTTATGTGAAAGTGTGTATTAATATGTATTATGTGCAATAAGATAAATTAAAGTGAACATCAGATAAAAATATTTCCACATTAAAAATGTTCGTTACTCAAGTGTGTGTTACATATGTGTGAAATTTTTATATAAGAAAATGAACGGTCAAGCACAAGAACACGGTCACGCTGTTGTTGTGTGGGAATGGGAAAATCGTCATGGACGATGGCGGCCTTATAGTCCCGCAGTATCACAACATCTTGAGCGAGCACATTGTAAAAAACTTACTCGAGTCTTTCTAAATGATGCGGATCCAAATTTGGATAGGTTAGATTTTATATTATTTTTTTTATTGAAAATTATAGTATACATTTGTTTGAAAATTTTTATTATTATTTTTTTAATATATGAATAAATATTAAATGAAAAATAAATTAAAAATTATTTTAAAAAGGATAAAAAATATAAAATATGAAAAAATCATTTCATTTTACATTTTAGAATAATATATGTACATTTACATTTATATTATATATATATATATATATATATA
>NW_006263840.1:0-542 GCF_000469605.1 Apis dorsata | reverse complement strand
TATTAGAAGCCTAATAGCTCTGTTTAAATAATTATTTATTATATTCGCGAAACTAGAATCAGTGTTTGTTCGCCAAATATAAATTAGACGGACGCGTTAGTAGTTTATTATTTTCATTTTTTTTATTTTTTTTTAAACAATCGTTTTCGGTACAGAATAAAGTCAGTGCTTCTCAAGAGAAAGAGGCGATCATCCATCACGCGAAGAGGTAATTATATTTGTATATTTTTTTTTCTCAATTTCGTTTATTGGTATTTTGCTTTGATTTATGAATCGACAAATAAAAACAATATTAAGTTTTAAAAAAATTAAAATTTTTATGTTTCTATCGAAATAAAATGGATTCTAATTGCTAGATTTTTAATCATCTTTATTATCTCAATCTTTATTTTTATTCACGTATTGAATTTAATGGAATTTCCTTTTCTGTTTCTTCAGAATTTTGTAATTATCAATACAGTTATATTCTTACGAAAAAAATTATATATGATAATTTATATTTTGTTACAGGTGTTTGAAAAAAAAGGTGGTGAAAATTTTTT
>NW_006263839.1:357295-362256 GCF_000469605.1 Apis dorsata | reverse complement strand
AATAAAAAAATTTAAGACAAAAAATTAAATTAATAAAAGATAAAAATAAATAAAATAATAAAAAAATTTATAATTTAAAAATTATATAAAATAAAATCAGATAGATAGATAGTTATTTATTTACAATTGTTATTTTATATTAAATATATCTTTTACATTGCAATTTGCAATATTACAAACATCGATCATTTAAAAAAATTATTTACATCATTTACAATAAAAATTGAAAGTTAATTTTCTATGTTGTACATTGTTGTCCAATATCGATCTCAATAATGAGATTTTAAAATAATTTTATTTAGATTTTAATAATAAGATTAAAATTTGAAATCATATAATCTATTGGCAATATTTGTATTAAAGATACATTCATTTTGTTATATAAAAAAATAAAATAATATAAAATTAAAATATTTAATTCGAAAAAATATTTTATTATTTCAAATGATTATAAAAAATAAGAACTCAAAAAAAAAAAAAAATAAAAAGTTAAAGAAAAAAATAAAAAAACGTGAGAAAGAAAAAGAACATATCAAGAAAATTAATTCAAGTCATTATTTTAGATGATGATTTACATTAGTTGAATTATATATATTTGAATGTAAATCATTAAATTTTTTTTTAAAAAGTTGTATAATAATAAATATTTATTTCGTCAATTTTTGAAATGAAACTTTGCTAATAAAAATTAAAAGTAATGTTACCTCTGTAAAAATTTAACCTATAATTCAAGAAATGAAAAAATATTCGTATAAATATAAGTATAATATCTATATATTACTTTCATTATTCCTAAAACTCATTTCATAAAAATTGTAAAATTTAATCAATACGGAAAGATTTAATAAAAGTTTGATTTGATACTTATTTTTGAATAAAATTTTAAATTATCACTTAATAAAGTTTAAAGTAAATTTTTACATACGTATACATATAATAATATATTTTCAGATTTTTAATTTCATTTAAAAATGGCTAAATAATATTTTTTTTAGATGATAAAAATAATTTTTTGTATTAAGAAATGATTATTTATTTAATTTTTATTTCATTTTATTATTTAACTTACCTGAATAAGAGAGAAAAAAATCATGTTCATTGCATTAATAATTTTTTAAATAAAAATTTATTTAGAATGCAATAAAATTATAAAATATTAAAAGCTTTGTATTTAGAATTATTGTATTAATCAATTGTTTCATAGATATCTATGTTATATATTTAAAATGTATTAAATTGTATGTGCATGATCGAAAAATATAGATTTCTATTATTTATATTTATTATAAAATTTGTATTAATTTTTTTTTAATCTATTATTTATTTATAATTTTTATAGTCAAATTATGTATTAACTTTAATTATAATCACTATTAAGGTTATGATTGTTTTTTATACTGAAATGTATAGAAAACTTCGAATGTATAGGAATGGAATAAAAATTGAACATGCTGCGCCATCTCGTAAATATTTTTGGAAAATGTTTCGTTAATGTTAGACATTTAGCACAGAGATGGCGACACTAGTAAATTCCAATCTCTATCTTACTGTCTTCAAAAAGATATTTTTAATTTTTACCTTTTTCGAGAGATGGCGCAGCGAGTTAATTCTTATTCTACTTTATCTACTTTGAAGAAATGTTTTTGATTAGAGTTAAAAGATGGCGCTGCTACCCAATTCTTATTCTATCTTACCTTGCCTTTGAGAAGATGTATCGAATTGTCAGTAGATGGCACCACTTACACAATAATAAACTTTTATCCTATTTCTATCTTTTTTTTAACTATTTGCTCTCTTTATTTATATGTGTTTGATTTGCGGTACTCCAGAGATGGCGCTGATTCCTGAATTTTTACCTTCTCTGTCCTTTATTATTACTTGCTTTCTTTGTCTATTGTTACTCTAGGTGATCGTAAAAGTATGAAATGTCAATTAAACGCACTTCGATTATTTTTTTTCATTATTTCTCTATCATTTCTCTTTTAAAATATATATTTCTCTTTTATAATATATCCTAATATTTAATATAAAAAAATTTAAATTAAATATTATATTCTCGTTTTATCATGATTATTTTTAATTCGTAAAAAATACATATATCTTATGATACATAATGCAAACATTTTAATGTAAGATATTATTCGATAAAATAGGAGGGAATTTTGAAGCATTCTATCAAAAAATAATTAATTAAAAATTTGTTTGTCGAATTTATTTTTTCATTATTTATAATTTTCTAATATTTATCTAATAGATGCAATTAATTACTAATGTCAATTGTAATTGAACAAAATATAATATTGCACTGTACGTATAGTTGGAATGATAATTATTATAAGCAAATTATTAATTCACAATTTTTTTTTATAATTCAAAAAAGATTTAGAGTGCATCATGTTTATTAAATATTTGATCTCTGATGCTATGTATATTTTATTATTTTATCTTTCATCACTATAATTTTTTTAATCATTTCATATATAAATATATTTTAAATATTGGAAATATTTAAAGATTGTATGCAGTATAAATATTATTTTGAAAAACATTAAATTCAAACATTTTTTTTGAAAAACATATAATTTTATTTGTATTCTTAATTTAATTTTTTATTAATGTATAATTTTATTTTTGTACATTTATATAATATTACAAGATTATTTTACTTTATATTATCTTATTTTACTGACATATTTTTACAAAAACGTATCTTACAAAATATAATAATCATTATATTAATTATGAAAGATAAACTACTTTACATATGTAGAGTTATATAATTCAACTTTGAATAACAAAATTTCTTCATCTTATAAGTACTATACTAAACAAGTATACATATTTACATCAATCTATTAAAGTTTTTTTAAAAATATCAATAACTTATTCAATTTACACAATAAAGATCGAGACATGGATTTCAATAATTTTTTGGTAAAATTGGTGTACGTGTTTCTCGTGAATCTCGTCTATAGCTACTGGTTGGAGTAAATCTGCGTTGTGTCGTAGATATTTCCCTGAAAGTTGCAAGATGGAATAGGCAATCGTTATACAGAAGAATTATATATTTTTTTTTACCATATTAACATACCTATGCATGAAATTCCGACGCTTTCTCGGCCACAAATGAAACGCCCCATATATCAAAGGATTTACCAAACTGTTGCTCATACCAAAAAAGAAGATAATGTTTTGTAATTCATCGCTAAACTGAAAATGTCGAAGATCTTTATTAATTCCTCAAACTATATTTGTAAACTATATTTATAACGGTCTTAATACATCTAATGCAAGTAAACGATATTTTTATATTTTCAAGAAATGTGAAAATGTTTCTTATATTTGCTAAAATTTATTATCATATTATATATAGATCTTCTTCGTTTTTTCCACGATGCATTCAATTTATTAAATTTTAATTTTAAATATCTTAAATATAATATCTATATCTTTAATAAAAAAAAGCGAAGAAATCAAGAGGATGTCTTAAAATTTTCCAAATTGGAAATCTCTCATTTTTTTTTTCAAAGAAGTACAAAAATGAAATATTTATGATGATTGATGAAAATATATGAGAAAAGTGTTCATTATTTCAATAAGAAGAGATAAGAGAAGAGAATTTTTTCACGAGATGAGTAAGAAAAAAAAAAATTTATCCAGAAAGGGAGAAAGAGAAAAAGAAGGAAAAATTATTCATTATGATAAAAATACTCACATGTTTGTCGGGAGAAGAGAACATAAATATAATCATCATTGTGTAATACGGTGTCCACCAAAATATAAAGGCAGTTACTATAACGATGCTGATTCTCAATGATTTAGTTTTTGCTCGATACATTAATTTTCTTCGATTTACATCTCCGTTTACGTGGCATATATCGTTATTGGCCAATTTCACTTTGAACATTCTTTCGCTCCCTGAAAAATTATTTTTCTCGTAACATGGCTCGAACAAATAATACGTACAAGGAAAATGATTGGAGATAGATCTATTAACGAAACGAAATTGAAAGAAAAAAAAAAAAAGAAAAAAAAGTACTGTATATACAATCTTTCCTAATCTTTTCAAAATTTATATCTCTTACGATACTCACGAGATATTGTAATTATGGTGAAAACGTAGGTGGCGATGAGGATGCCAAGAGGTAGAAGAAACATGGAAAACAAACCGAACGACACGTAGAGCTGTTCCTGCCAGGGCTCTGTGTAAAATCCATAGGTCACGCATTGCTCGAATTTTTCGACGAACGGCCCTTGGGCAACGTGGAATATGATAATCTGAAAATATCAAATTGTCGTGTATGTATATTTCGCATATACGTGTTCGGATTCAATGCAATTTTATTCTGAAATGAATTAATAATAATTTTGCAATTGATCGATTGAATTGTATTTTATAAATCTGTACGATATCTGTACATCTCTTGAGAAATATTATCCACGTGTAGATATATATATATATATATATATATATAAAAAGAAGGAAATCATCGTCAATTATGTAACGATTAATTATAGGCAATTTACAATTTTAAACTCCTCTTTTTTTTTTAAGAATTTTTTTTTGAGTCCGCTCGTCTCGATTTGCATTTTTGCGTTGGACTTTTTCAATCGGTCAAATGAAGAGATTACGCGAGAAGTTAGCACATCGAGTTTAATATAACAAGATAGAAAAATTTATTAAATTATTTTGGAGAAATTTTAAAATTCAAAATCGATTATAACAAAGATTAAAGAAGTAATTATTTTAAAAGGGATTTAAAAAAGATATTTAAAAAACTAGTTAGTCTATTTTACGTATAAATACGATTGTTTTATTTCAATCATTTCATGCTCGTTTGTGAATTTTTCTCTCTGAATCCCAAGAGTATTTTTATTTGTAATTATTTTCGTATATACATCCACAATGCAACGATCTGTGTGTTATCGATCGTAATATCGACTCTCGATGTGTGAATTTG
>NW_006263839.1:354496-357088 GCF_000469605.1 Apis dorsata | reverse complement strand
AAAAAAAAAAAAAAAAAGATCATACTCGAAACATCTACGTTCAATTGTAAACGTCGATGCTCGTTCCACCCATCGGTTAACAGAAATGTGACGTAAGAAAATTTTTGGTCGCCGTTTTAAAATTTAAAAATTTCCAAAGTATTTAAAATTTCCAAAGGGAGAGGGAAATCAACGAATCATGGATTGAAAGTTGTAGCCCGATGAAGTATAAAAATTTCTCGTCAAAATTCACGGGAACAGGTAGCGCCAAGACTATCTGTCAATTAATTACCATCTCTTAAGGTACTATCGGTTATTATTATAGATGTATATATACATATATGTATAGATATACAGTCAGTTGCAAAAGTATTCATAGATCTTATTTCGATTTCAATTAATAAATTGTATTAATCAATATCAACGATAATTCTACACGAGATTTTGTGAATATGGGTTATATGTGATCGTAATGGGTTATATAGCAACTTGTTTCTTTGACTCTAGAGGATAAAATTATCTCTTAAAGTTTCAATATTATTTTCAAGTTTTATAAATAAATAGTTTAGAATACATGGAGCAAAATATTAAATTAATTAAATATTGCTCTATTATATTTGTTATAAAAAGTATTTCTAGTTGAAATTCATGTATAGAAAATATGAGAAAATGGTAAAAATTTGAGGATTGATTTCTGTCTCAAGGAGACAGAAATGTTAGTTATGTTTTATAAATATAAAAATTTTCATTAAAATCTGATTTTTTAAAATACGTAAATTACTTTTCCTTGTGACCAATTGTTTCGATGTATTTGAATATTTTTCAAAGATTTTATTGATTTTATTGATAAAAAGTCAAAATATCCGTTTCTTTTTTTAATTTTACATTATTATATTCAAGATTATGATATACTGAAATTTCACTAATTCAAATTAATAACATTCGGTTACAATTTTAATAAAAAATTATAAAAACAATCGAAACTATTTCAATTAATATAACAATAAGACAAATAACTATCCTAGATTGATTATTAAATACATTTTACTAAAAACGCTGATTTTCTTTCTACTTTTCAATTTATCAAGCATTTCAAGAATTATTTAACAACGCAATAAGAAGTATGCGAAGTGTAGAATAGCACATATATATATTTGAATAATAATTTATTAAGTACCTTTATGAATATTCACAATGTCAAGTTCATATTTTATTTAAAAGAGAACTTAAAAATGATCGGGTTAGAGGATATTCGTTCGTTGCTTTATTATTTAATTCTATCTTTGCTGTATCGAATAAAAATTTCCGATAATTAATTGTTCAAAAATAGGCTAATAATAATAAAAATAAACTATTTTTGAACCAGTATAACTTGAAAATTAATATTTTTGAATTTTACTCGTTAAATGTTATCAAAAGACACGAAAACTGTCAAAAATTTTCAATATTTTAAAACAAAATTTCATTATCAATAATAAATATATTAATAAATTCAAATTACCAATTATTAATGATTTTGAATATTTTAAATAGAAAAATAAGTTATAGAAATATCACAAACTTTGAAATCTTTTTAAAATAAAAAATGATTTAACAAATTGTTTAAACGAAATTAATTTTTCTACGTGTTTTCTTCATTTATATCATTTAACAAGTGAAAATGAATGTTGTTTCGGATATTTTGAAAAATGGCGCGAAAAATTTTTTACAGATACATCTTATGAATACAGAGAATTTTAATTTGATCGATGTTCTTTTGCAGTTTAGAAGAAGGATGCAATCATGGTGAGTGATTCGTCTAAAATTCTCGGGCTAGTCATCAAGGCCATTAAAAATCTTCGCGAATTAAAAGGATCGACTTCGAAAGAAATCTTGCATTATATCTCGTCTGTCTACGATATATTACCAAATGTAGCGCGTCGTCAGGTTAGCGACTTTTTCTTGAATAATAGAATCTTCATCATGAAAATATATCAAAAGATAAATTTTTACATTCTCATTTGATTAGAACACAATTATTTGCACAACAAATTGCTATAAGTATATTATTATAATCTACAAATTATTAGAAAAAAATAGTCAAAAGTCATGTACATTTAAACTTACCCAAACACTATTAAAAGTAATAAATTTTCCAAATAAAATTATCAAAATGATACATTATTTCCGATTAAAACTTGATACAAAAATGAATTTTGCCTTTCTTCAACCCTTCCATTTTCGAAATTCTAATCAATATTTATTAAACACGTATCTCCACGTTTACTTATCCCCCTGTTTTGTATCCCCAAAACTCAATCCTTGAATCCAAACAGATGCAAACAGCTTTGAAACGCGGGGTGGCGTACGGCATCTTGAAGAAGAATGGCGGCCATTACATTTTACCGACGAACGGAGATATAAAATGTCAAGAGATCGCGGAGCAAGAGGTGAATCTATTGGACGCCTGCCGCAGAAGCAGGATGCAGCGGAAGATGGGGTGCAAATGTAAGAAAAAAGGGCGCAGACGTGGGAGGAAGAGGAGATTCTGCAGATGCAAGCCTAGAAGACGCGTGAGGCGTAGGCGGGCGGCTCGAGGCGGCTGCCGAACTCGTAGGAGGCGGAGGCGGTCTC
>NW_006263839.1:351985-354454 GCF_000469605.1 Apis dorsata | reverse complement strand
ATATAAAATGTCAAGAGATCGCGGAGCAAGAGGTGAATCTATTGGACGCCTGCCACAGAAGCAGGATGCAGCGGAAGATGGGGTGCAAAGGTAAGAAAAAAGGGCGCAGACGTGGGAGGAAGAGGAGATTCTGCAGATGCAAGCCTAGAAGTCGCGTGAGGCGTAGGCGGGCGGCTCGAGGCGGCTGCCGAACTCGTAGGAGGCGGAGGCGGTCTCGTAGCCGAAGAAGAAGGAGAAGGAAATGCCCGTGCGGTGGTACAGGGCGCAGTGGCAATTTGGATCGGCTGAAAAGGACCCCCGCCTCCGAACCGTTCGATAAATTCTGCACGCGGAAATCGTTGGAAGGTTACGATTCCGCGGTCAGCGAGAAGAGTTCGTTGTCCAGTGTCTCTTCGATGGAGTAGAAACATGCACATGATTCCTCATGGTGTGTATATGTCATTGGGTAAGATAAAAGATCTGAAAGGCAGAGTATTAAGTGTCTTGTTACTTTTTTTTTTACTATGGAATTGTGGAATTTTGTGCATTTATTATATTTATATTGTATTGAAATATAGGAAATTGTTATATTTGTTAATCATGTTAATAATCATGTATGTATGGTCTTTCTTCATTTATCAAGAGGTTAGGAGTTAAGTGAGAATTGATTTACAAAATTGTATCAATATTTTTGAGATTAGTTTGAAATATGGGGATTTTATTATTTGAATTCAGTATGTTTTTAATATAGGGAATGTAGGGAATGTTATTGTAAAAGAGTTGGTTTTGATCTTAAATAGGGATTACTGAAATGTCGCGGCCAATTTCTTTTTGTTTTAAGCACAAGATGAAATAGGGTTGAGCAGCTTGTACCATAACAAAGCAAAGCTTGAGGCAGCAATTTATTCGAGAAGCTTTTCTTGAGGGGGCGTATTCCTATGTTTTGTAAAGTAGCAAATTGATATGATGGTAAACAGCTCGGGGAGGAAATGGAAAATGGTTTGAGATAAAATCAGATTTAGCGGAAAAAAAGATTGAATAAAATTTTTTTACTACAGTAATAATAATTAATATTTGTTTAAGAAAATTAAAAGTGGGAGAAAAAATAATAAATTAGCTTGATAAGATAATTACCTAATTATTTTTAAGTCTTAAGATAAAATTTATATAAGATAAGATTTATATCTTCTTAATTTATATGGTTTTTTTTTTCAGTGATGCAAGAAAGTACAAAATCATCTTAAAGCAACTTATAAATCGTCGTACATAAATTAATATAGAAGATTCAAGTACCAACATGTTGGTTGTATAATGTATCTTCCTAAGATTGATTCATTTTTATTGACATTTTATATACTCTACTACGTAATTTATATAATTTTCTCGTCTATCCAGTTTTTCTATGACAATTTTTTATTCTCCTTTTTCTGTACAAGTTACATCGTTTTATTATGAGACACATGTTAATACCATGTTATGTCTTATTTGATAATAATTTTGTAACAGTGGAGAGTGAAAATATATAGAATTTTACTATTAAACTTGTATAAAATTTTTTTGATACGCTATTTTTCTTTTTTTGAAGAACAACATATCTATTTCTTCTTCTTTTTTTTAAATTTATATTTGCACAGTTTTTAAATTCAACAAAAAAAAAAAAAAAAGAAAGAAGGAGTCATAAAATTTTTAATTAATATTAGCTTTTAGCTTCAAATTTGCAAACTGACGTTTAAATTTCTACATTTCACCCTTTCTTTTTTAATCAGGCCATTCTATTTTTTAATGAACAACGTAACATCGTTACATCTCAGTTTTTTACTTTACCACGAATTTACATATAAATTAGTACTTTTCTCTGACCAGACATCCGGAACTGTTTTGCGCGCCACCACGCAGAATTTTGGTTTTGTCGTGAAAACCGCATGTGATGTTCCGCGGTTTGGGTCAGTTTCCAATTTCGATATGCTATTATTTTCCAGTGTTTTATAATTCATTTACTCGTGCTCGTGACAAGTTCTTCATTTTAAGCTTAATTAAAGACATGACATTGTCTGTGACAATGATGAATTAAAATATTTAAAAGTTAAATTTATAATTGTTCATTAATTGATATTAAGAACAACAAATTTTTATCTAGACATTTTTCTAATCTATTAATATTAATGGGAGTTTAATACAAGATAATAAAATAAATCTTACAGAAATAAATCTTCAAGTTATCTTTTGTGGAGGAAAAAATTCATAATCTATAACTTGCAATTCTAAAAAAAGAAAAAAAAAACTTTAGAATTTTAAAGTATAATATGTAATTTTAAAATTGTAAATGAAACTACTTATAATTCGTTGATTTAATTTATTAATATTGTTTGGCAAATTATTATTCAAAAGAATTTTTTTTTCAAATGAAAATTATTTTCAATTTTACGCACGTAATGGCTGCTGTTTTCCGTAAAATGCGATTAAAAAAATTGAGAGAAATAGAAGTTGTAA
>NW_006263839.1:334935-351651 GCF_000469605.1 Apis dorsata | reverse complement strand
AGAGAGAGAGAGAGAGAGAGAGAGAGAGAGAGAGAGAGAGAAAGAGAGAGAAAGAGAAAAATAAGCGATTTCTTTACTTTCTTCTTTCGCACATTTGTTGAAAAGTTTTATCGGCAACCGAATGTCAGCTGCTGTAAATTACTTTTTAATTGCGAATCAGCCACTTGATCGGTTTCACTGATCGAACTTTTAACTCGTTTGGAGCGGACAAATTTCGTCGAAAAGTTTGCTCGATTTCGTATCGCGCAGCGATTGATGAATTAGAAATTTAGGAACGACAGGATACTCTATCAACTTTTCTTCGCTCTAAAACAGTGATAGAATTTCGAATAAGAATATTATTCGAAAACACGTAATGAAATTTAAATTATAAAAAATAAAATTATTAAGGATATTGGAAAATGTTAGAAATACGTTGTAATAATTAATATAGTCGATCATATATTACTTTTTGTTCGAGAAATTAGGAATAAAAAAAAATTATATACTTTTTTAATGTCTTGAATATTTATATTGCGTTGCTTTTTCTGCTTGTTATGATTTATGCGACATAATACTAATTATCTCATTATATCTCAACTGGTATTATTTATGTAAATTGGTTCGATAGTTCATTAAATGAAATATATATATTTTCATAGATGTTTTATATCGTTTTTAATCTAAAATACGCAATTGTCAAATTGTTTCAACAACGAAATTTGATCCTCTTAATGATAATTACGTATCACATAACACAATGTTCATTTATTAAATCATATTGTGAATTTGAACGAATAATGAATATCAAGAGCAATTCAAAACGATCACCATTCGCCATTTAAAACAAAACAGTTTGATTAATTTTACATTAATTTTAAATAATATAAAAAAAATAAATAAAAAATAAAAATATTGAACAAATACAGTTAATTCTTTATATTATGTTACATCTTATATTAATCTTTCTAGATAATTAAATAAGTTCAATAACTTGTTAACTCGTTTCTCTTTCCTGATTAAAAATTCTCTATTAATCTAAGGAATTCTAACTATATTCCTTATTTACCCTTGATAATTTTCAGAGACTGAAGTTTCTCCAATCGTTTTAAGAGTTGAAACGTGTAATCTAACTTGTAGATGTACCTTATCAATCAATTATACTACAATTAAATTTAAATTTCTTCATTTAGGCGAGTTTCCTAACTGAATAATTATAATTATTATTATTTAATTGATCAAAAGTGAATGTTCAATGATCAAACGGATAGATGGCAATAAAGTAATTTATCCCTTTTAATTTAGTTCCTTATAATTGTTCCTATTTTTAATTATTTTATTTTCCATTTTAAATCTTTAACTTTCACTTTTGCAAACTATAAAATATTGCAATGTTGCTTACCTGAGGCAGTGACAGTACAAAGGATAGTATCCACACAACGATGATGAACTTCAAACATCTGTCAGCGGTGTTCATCCCTTTCATAGGATATCTTATGGCAAAGAATCTGTCCACACCTATCAGTACCAACACGAACGTGCTCAGATACAGGCTGAACACCTGCAAGAATTTGAACAATTTGCATGCAACGTTTCCCCATATCCATTCCACGGTGTAATTCCACATCGCTTCCCCGCCTATGCAGAACACGGATACGAAGAGATCAGCTACAGCTAGGTGCAGGATCAACGTGTAAATCGCCGACCAGGAGTGGTGTCTTCGTCGACACCTGATAATCGAGTATATGGTGGCCAGGTTGGCCAATATGCTGGTGACCGCTATGATGGTCAACATGAGAGATTTAAAGAAAGTGTTGCTGTTTGAGTATGGCGCGTGTTCCAAACACGTTATGTTCTTTAAATTGTAGGAATGAAAGGGATGGCTCAACTCGCTCGTGTTCCATAATCTCGAGTCAAGAGTTAGATCACGAGAGTGATTGAAGAAGTTGGTCAAATTATCGCAAGCTGGTAACATGTACGTGGTATAATTGTTTGGTATCGTCATTTTTGATGATTTTTCGTTCTATCCCTCCTCGTATTGTTATTCTTCATTGTATCTGCGAACAATGAGATTCGATGAATGATTTTTTCATGCTAAAAGATATTATTATTATGTTGGAGGGTATTTTCCAATTTGGTTTATATAATGGATAATTTAAAAAAATGTAGGCAGTATTTGATAAAAATTTGTATACACATTTTTGAATAATCTGTCATCAAGAATTAACGTCGATGTAATTGAAAATCTGGTGAATCGAAAATTAATTAATATCGAATAATCGATATTATTGCGATAGCAAATATTCATGAATCGGATATACATGGACGATCTTCGAATTTTGTTAAAATTGATCGGGCAATGATCGAGTCAGATGTAAAAACGAAGATGGATTTAAATTTTACATGATTTAATTAAATTTTATTGGAAAAATAAAGAGATACTAAAAAAATTTTAATATTTCTAATTTCTGTATGGAAAGATACAAATTTTTCTAATATCGAGATCACAATGAAAAAAATATATCGTAAACTTCAGGGAAAAATATCTTTTAATGTAAAACGCACGTAATCTCGAAACGCCAATGTTCAATATTTAAAAACACGATGCGTTATAATTCTGAAATCGTGAAAAATAATTTATTCTAGTGTACGTATTCATGAATCTTATAAATTTTTTGTTCCTTCATTTCTGGTCAGTCGTAAAATATTTCCATAAAAAAGAAAAGAAAAAAAAAGGAAAAAAAGGGGGGAAAAAAATTCGCCAACATAGACTTACCTTCGATTCTCTTTGTTTTCAAAAAAAAAAAAAAAATGGTGGATTTTTCACGTTTCCACGTTTCAGCAAAAAAAATTGCAGGATGAGCAGAGAGTGGACTCGCATTAAATTGGCAAGATTCAGTTGGGAAATGTTATAATAAAGTCTCGTTGCTATTTCACTAGTTTTTTGCATTCGTTGAACATGCGTATCACTTCATTCCTCCATTTGTTCAAGGACTGTCTCTATTCCACTGTCTCAAACGCATTTTCATTTTATTTATTAAGCGTATTCCTCGGCTCTTTGATTTACATCGAATAATTTTATCTTTGACATTGACTTGTAATTAGAGTATTTCTTGTTTCTTTCAATCCCTTTATACTTCTTATTAAGAAGCAAACGTCGTAGTTAAAATCTGTGAAATGAATTATTTATATCAAAAATATGTAAGTATGGATATAATTGTACAGAATATTTAGATTAGAAATTTAGAAATAAAGAAAAAAAATAGGATTTCTTAATTTTCATTTTTTCTAGAGTTTTGAAAGATGTGATATTGGATAAATATTTTTATCATATTAATTTAACTATATATACATGTATAATTGAGTATACATCAATATTCAAATAAACACTATAGAAAGAATTGAATAAAAAATTAGATCTAACTAGATAAAATTTCCTCGTTTTATCTTTTCTTTTATTCTCTTTTCTCTCTTTAACATAGTTACAAGGATTATTATTATGATTGAAATGTAATTTAGATCTTCTGTTACGATTAATGATAAATAATAATAAGAATTTAATAAATGATTAATAAATAAATGTTTTAACTTTCGTCTTTAACATAGTTTGGTTTAAAATTTTGTAATGTGTAACAATTTTTTATTTCTTATGTTTTGTTTTGAGAATAATTGAACGAAAGAAAATACGCATAATTAATTAAGATTAATTTTTAAAAGAGTTAACGCAATATCCTTCATTTTAAAATGCAAAAAAAAAAGAGAAATAAATAACAGGAAACATATGTAAATTATACGTTTATCATTTATATCATTATCGATTGAAATTATGCGAGGTCGATTATTTGTTTCATAAATTATCTCATTAAACATAGTAAAATAATTTTTCGTTGAACGATGTCAATTATGATTCCGTTATAAAAAAATTATTTTATTTAATCATATTTTCAACGAATTATTTAATTTTGTGTAATATAATTTTTCTATCGCATATTAATTCTTATTCATAATCTGTAGAAGTATATTATTATTTATTATACCTTTCATATCTTATTTATCAATATTTATAATATATTGATATATAATATTAATTAGACACAATGGAAATTATTCAATGATCATGCCTGTATTCTCTTTCTCTTTCTCTCTCTTGATTTAGATTCCATAGAAACTAAAATTAAAGAATATTTCATTATTAGTAATATATTAATTGTTTGTAAAAACATATTATGCCATTAAAAGCATATTATACTGTCAATCAGAATTATATATAATTCTAATCTCGATTTCCTGTGTATCTATAATTCATATTAACTTTGTATAAACTTACTATCCATTTTCTTCGATGTAGAAAGTTTTTGATTCATTATATTCATTTCTTCTTTTTTTTCTATTAATTTCAATCTCATTTATTCAAACGTTTAATTATTGTTTGATTGATCTTGAAAAGAATAGAATTTTTATGTTCCATTTTAATATTCTCGATTTTAATTATATTTCCATATTTATGAATAAATATCATATAATTTTAAAGGAAAAAAAAATAGTAAGAGTGTTATTAGTGGAACTAAAAGAAGAAATCAAGAGGAGTGAATAAGATCTTCTTAATGAAAGTCTTCTTATTATATATAATCACTATTATTTATCACCACACTGCACTGTCACAACGCGATGATTGGCATATTTTTTTACAAGAATCTATTAAGTAAGAATTTTTTTATCTTTTAAAAACAAATATATTTTTTATTGAAACACTCAATAATAAAACATTAGTTAAAATATTTTACATTTTAAATTCGTTAAAATTTCTTTTCATTTTAAATATAATAAAGTTTTCAGTAAAAAATAAATTTGTTTCAATTATTTTTTACGTCATTAATCTTGTAGTCGCGTAATATAAAACAAATTTATTCCTGACTTATTTAAAATTGTTAAAATTCTGCAAAGAAAATATTACGTTTCTGCTATGTGTAATATTATTGTAACAATTATACTTCACAATCACATTGACACTACACGACTCATTAATTTATTCATTTTCTATCTCATCTTTTTTTTGTCCTTCACTTTTTCACTTGGTCACGCGTTTAATTAACATAGAAAAGAAGTTTACATCGTAGTTATTTGAAACAGTCATTGCAATGATAAAAACTATATTATGTTTGTTTATATTATGATTTTAATTCTTCCACAAATTTTTCCTTTTTAGAATAATCATTGTACATTGTGCATTGTCAGCATTATCAATGCGTTATATTGTAAAATTAAAAATTTAAATTATTCTCGCACGTACAATTGTTATAAAAATTTATGAGATATTATTATCGATCGAAAATCAACAATTTTTTAAAATAAAAAAATTTTCAAATTATTCTCACACTCGATCATTATTATAAATATTTATGAGATATTGGATATCGTTAAATACCGATTAATTTTTTAAGTTATTTGCGGATTATTCGTTTTGAAAATCAGCGATCTTCTGGTTTCATGATACTAGATCGCCAAGCGGATATCGACTAGCGGTGGAAGACGCTTGCCTTCCATTTTTCCATCTCTTTCTTTCGATTCTATCCACCTTATTCTCTTGTTTGTTTTGCATTTTATGATGCAAAACGATTTAAATGTGAATACATAAGTAATGCATTATTCAATCCCATTTTTCCATTCCAGGAATTCATTATTTTGTTTACAACAAAATAATATAATTTAAATACGATAACTATTAATTGCATCATATTTCTCATTATTTTGTTCTGATATTATTATTATTTTCATTGCTATATATATAAAATGACAATGAAAAAATAATCGTAACGAATTAAATATATTATTTGATAGAATGAGATATAATAATAAAATATGAATGTGTATAAATTATTAAATAGGTTAAATTACTCAATCAGAATATGAAATGAAATAATTCATAGTTATTCGTCTGTAAGATACTCACTATTTTCACGTGGAATATACGATTATTAATCCTTTTTTTTTTCAAAAGAACGTTTATGTATACTCCATCTGTTTTTAATATTTATTTTTGATACTTTTTTAATTCCTATATAATAATTTCCTTTATTATAATTTTTTATTTTTCAATTTTTCTTCCTTTTTCTAAAATTCTTTAAACTAATACTTTCCCAAATTACACGTTAAAACTTCACCAAGTTAACTAACAACTTACCACCGATCCCCATTGTCCCAAGCGTTGTAAAAGTTCGAAAGAACAAAACGCTCTATACACTTCTTTTCCTTCTTTATCAATTTGTCGGAGCAGACTCCATCAATCGGATCTGCTCCAACTTCTCCTCCTCATCCACATCTCTTTTCCACCTCCTAGCCATGGGAATCGGTATTTCATTCCTTCTACGCAACTTTTCTATGGAATCCTCTCGATCACTGGAAACAGAAAGAAGATAAGAAGTAAGAAGAAAGAGGAAAGAGGAAAGATGAAAATTAAGCTTTATTCGAGTTATCCGATTTGAAATCTACCAGCTATTCATTTACATACATGAAATATTTTACAAGATATGTAACAATTGATCTTAGAAATATATGGAAAAATATTTTAAATAATTAAAATAAAAATTATCGCAATTTCTGAAATGTAGAATGCTATGATAAAACAGATATGAAGAAAATACAAAGAAAAGAAATTTAATTGTACAATTACAAAGTAGGACAGACTGAAAAGACAGAATGATAATGGAAAAGAATTTGACAGAAATTCCGGAAAAAATATTCGTTATAAATTCACAAAGAAATTATTTTTTAAAATATTTCGTATTCAATATTTTGAATGAATTTTCGTTTCCATATTCACGAATAATTGCTTTTATCTGTGTTAGCATTGAAGTTATTAACTATGTTCAATCACAGTTTTGTTTTTACACTGCTTTTTTCTTAAAAAATTATTATGTATTTTTATTAAAAATAATACTATACTAAAACAAATCAAATTTTTCTTTCAGATTGTTTCTTCTTCTTGTTTTAACTAATTTTTCAATCAAATACATATTTTTTCTAATATATTCTCAGATTTAACAATTTGTATAATCCAAATACTTTTTAAATCTAGAAAATCATTTTTTATGATTGTGTGACGTGAATATTTATAATATATTTCGTGTGCACGTATTGAGTTTTACTTCTATCTGTAAGAAAATAGCGAGAATGATACATCAGAGAATGGGATGAACACGTACCTTTGTTCCATGAATGCATCGGACGTTGGGAAATGAGAAAAGAAACGATCAACTCGAGACAAAATCAACGATGTTGCTATTTGATGAATTCATGGTTTAAACATCGATTGAGGCTCAATATGAACGAAAGCATAAAAGAAGTATTTCGTGTTGCCAAGGAAACACGAGGATGAGGATGAAGAAAAACTTTTGCTCGAAGAAAATAAGACTTTTTCACACCTCAATACAAGTCATACAACAGAACTTTGGTATTCAGAGAAAATTGAAGAAAGTGTCATGTGTCAAGTCATGTAGAAATTACTTGAAGAAATTCGTACTTAAACTGAGTTAAATTAAATTAATATTTTAGAAAATAATAGTTTTCTTTATATCTTTTTATATTTATTTTAATGTTAGATTAACTTTGGAAATTATTTATGTTAATGTATTAAAATAATGTAAAATTATAATATAGTCCTATTTTATAATGGACTTATTATGATTTTCAATTCTCTAATTTGTTTTAAGACTTTCAAAATTTTTGGATAATAATGAAAATGAAAAAAAGTTAAGAAACTAATCATTTGTAAATTTTTAATGTTTTTTATCTCGACATTGTCTTTATACAAATGAAACTATAATTATCTGAAAAAAATTTACTGCTTATTGACAGACTATGATCTCTCTATGTTCTTTTTATATCTGTTCATATAAGATAATAAGAAATATAAATAAAGTCGCGAATGATTAGTTCGTTTCTTTTGTCAATAAATGTACATGCTTATATACATAATTTATAGATAAAATGATTTATTCATATAGAATCAATATTTTTTTTCCTTCTTCTTATTATTTTTCTGATACGAGAATCATGTAACAATTAAATATAACATCATTCATATTTTAAATTTATTTAAAAATAAGAGAGACAAGCACAATTCTTAAAATAATCTCTAAAATGTGATATATAAATAAATCTATGAATCACTTTGTGTATGTACATATCTATAATAATATTTTATTCGTTGTTAAACATGAAATTTTAATTATTAATCCTATTATAATTAGTGTATCAAATTCTCAAATATTCTTATACATACATATATATCTATACACTCGAATATAAATTTTTCACCCACGAATTTTAAACTCGTTGCATTTGTATGACGGATATCGATTCTATATAGATACCTATTTTATATAGAGTGTTTATATATTCATGGAATATACTTTTTGATAGTTGGTTTTTGATCAAAGTAAATGCAAAACTTGTTCTATACAAAAAAATGTCGGTCGAGACTAATTTATAAGTTATAACTTATTTATAAGTTATGAGTTAGGCGAAGTTTCATCTTACACTGCTGTCTCACTCATAAGAGGAAGCAGTTGCTTTAAAGAAAAGGGAAGGGGAGGGAAGGGGAAAAAGAGAAGGAAGAAGAAGAAAAAGCGAAGTTCGTTGTTGCTTGATGAGTTTCCCGCCTGATTGGACCGGATCTTCAAAAAGACGATGTTGAAACGCGGAGAAGACGGAAGCCAAAACGATTTATTTGAACTTATCAAAAAATTAAACATGCTTTTTTCCTGTTTTTTCTTCGTAGTTGCCTGGATATGTTGGATTTATCATTTCTGATTCAATCCTCGATGAACAAATCTGGAACAAATATTTTAGAATTTTCTATTATTATTGCTTACTATTGAAACTATATCAGATTAATCGTTTAAGATTTTATAAATTATTATGATGATAAGATACAGAGAAATGGAATTTATTTAAATTTGTTATTCTTCGAGGATAATAAAATCAAAATGTTTAGTATTTATAGTAAGAATATGTAATATAATAAATATAATAAATTATAACAAGTATTTTTCGTGCTCTAGATATAATCTATGATATTTTTCACATTTCTCAAAATATTATCGAATTCATATTGTTTTTATGAGAAAATACTATGAAAAAATATATATTCTTGCAATTTACGATTTATACATTTTATATATATAAAAAATTGAAAGTACGTGACATTTATTATTTATGTTGTTTATGTAAAATATGCAAAATATATGTAATATGTTAATGATGTTAAGAATAGATATTTCTAAAGCACTTTAGGAATTCCTTATTTATTAATTAAACTTTTTTCATCTACCTTTATCCGAGTTCTTCAATAGTTGTCATCGATAAAGTATTGGAAGTGTGAAAAGTACGACTTCGTTATAGGATTGAAGACGCTTTGTAATTTTCTTGGTGGAGACGCTATAAGAAACTGAACTGAATGGATCATTTAACTTTGTTTCTTCCATTATTCATCTTGTCTGGGAACTCACAATATACTAAATGCTTTGCTCTAAATGTTGCTTCCTCTTCGGAGAATTTTCATTGAATATCACGGAAGCAAATAAACTTTCTCAAGATTCGTTGTTTCAACTTTATTTAGGCTACATTTAGACTAATACCATAACGTGAAGAAGAAAAAACGAAGAAATAATTGTTGCTGTTCATATTTATAATTTTTTTTTTATTAAACTATCCATTAATGAATTATTTTTCAGATAGAAATTAAATACATTATGAAATTTTGATCATTTTAATTCCTCTTGAAAATTATTCCAATTAAGTTTATTCTAATTATATTTATTGAAAAATAAATTGTATTCGGGTAAAAATTTACAATAATATCAAAATCTTTTTTTTGGAAATGAAACAAATGACAGATGATATTTGATCGATTCGCATGGAAAAGATTTGCGTGTGAATTCGCAAGAGATGTTGGATCACACGAGAAGATTGTAAACCAAATCTAGGTGTTCTTTTATTCACATAGTGGCTTGTACAGCTAAATCTTCATATATCGTGTGTTTGGTATTGCAAAGCTCGAAGGGACTTTTATTTCATCGATAACAGAGGTGGCTTCCCTGATAAAATATTTTTCCTCCCTCTATCTCTTGTAAAATACTTGGTGAAAATATTTTACGATATTGGTTTGAGGAAAGATTATGTTAGCCACATTGATGAGCATTTACTTTATTCATTTGTTCGAGATTTTTGTAGGTGTCTAATAATGGAAGCGAATAAAAATATTCAATTTGCGATATTTCTTTTAAAATGGCTGAATAATCTATAATCTTCTTTTCTATCGCAGTAAATTTATTTTCCATATAAACGATATTATTTAATATTTTATTTTTTGAAAATCAATCAAGTTCTGGTGAATTTAAAAAAAAATATTAAAAGTTTATCGTAAATAATAAAAATAATTTACAATGTTTAATATGTATGACTACGGTGAATCTTTAATATTTTTTTTCATTATTCACGTTGGAATACGTACCATTTCTATTTATTTCTTGATATTTTTTCAATAAAATTTTTGTATTTTTATAATATAATTAATTGCACACTATTTCAATGTGTATCATTTATCATTTACCATTAAATAATATTAAAAAAAACGAATAGATTATTTTTTATTTTTCGGTTGAATATTAAGGTAGAGTAGAAAGTCATGTCTCTGTCGTTGGATAATAAAGTGAATTGCATTTTATGTTACTGATATGTTACTTTTTTTTAATTACACGAACTATATTTTCTGTTAAATATGATTATATGTTATAATTATTTCGCATACACCAATTTTCAATAAAAAAAGATAGATAAAATATTTCTCCAGAATTAATTCATTTTTCCAGGAAAGAATATTTTCCAGGAAATGAAGAAACTTAAAAAAACTTTCCAAAGAAATCGTACCGATTATGCAGTGCAATTGGTATAAACATATTTACCGTAACTGCAGTATCAATAATTAGCTGTTGACGAAGTTCTTCGGTTAATGAGGCTGTATTTCGTGATTCAAAGTTCATTAACAATTATGGCATAACGGGCCACACAACTAGTTCGTTTCCGTTCTCTGCTTCAACTCGACAGACAGAAGTTTCCTCAAACATGGAATTTCCGTTTTTCTTCCTAATTTCACTGCGAAAAGAATTTAATAATTTTTATATAATCGATATTTTTATCACACATAAATGTTAATTTTGAAAAGTATAACATTTCAAGTCATTATGAAAATATCTCGACATTTACAATTACTTACAATTATTTTCCTATTGGAAATTTGAATATAGTTTAATTAAAACTAAATTCATTTGTGAAAAAAAGTTTAATTATATTTGAAAAATACAAGCTTCTTCTAATTTTTTCTCCAACATAAGTATAATATATCTTTCTATGTATAATATATAATATTTCACATATAAAGTGACTTTTCATTAAAACAGCTTTTTCAAAGTTTCGCGAACAGAAAGTGTTTGAATTCGTGTCCAACGCAATTTCACGGTTGGGCGATCAAGCTCCTCCATTACTTTTTATTATTATTTTCTTTGTAACTGTATCACAGAGTAGCGAAAAGCAAGAAACGAGTATATGGGAACTTATTTACGAAAATTTATAACGCAAACAGAGCCCGGGGAGAAAACGCGTTCTAAACACAACAAAAGCATTTCCATTTTCCATGATCTAATATTAAATTTGAATTTCGAACTTAGCAGAATATCACGTATACAACGACTGCGATGAACTTTAACGATATACACCGAAAGAGAAGTTCCAAGGTAAGGGGTTAACGTTCACAAGAACTTGACGTAAACTCTATTCAACGTATCACTGGATATCATTCCGTGATGCTTAAAGTATAAAATGTATAATCAAAATATTGAAACGATTTCAAATTCCAAAACTTTATATTTAGAGATTTAGAATTAAAATTAGTAGAATTTTTTTTCAAGATTACTAATATCTCTAACGTTTTATTATTTACCAATGAATGAATTTAAGTTAATTGATGAAAATACAAAATTTTTTTCACAATTTGAACAAAAGACAAAATTTTAAATAATTACCTTTATCCACGTAGAAGAGTTTTTATCAGAAAGTCTATTAGAATCTGTTAAATCTAAAAAATCTAGAAGTATTTAAAAAAATTTAATAATCGTTTTTTTCTGCCATGATTTTGCACAATTCATTTTGAATGATGAATAAATTTGATTTATTCATTCTATACATGAATAATAGTTAATTATTTTATTCATTGTGTGCCGGTAAAAGTATAATTCGATATAATTTTGTCCAATAAATATTCAACACATTCAATTCGATGCATGTTCTTTGGACTTGTTTATTCGAGCTTTGTCAGTGACACGTGCCCAATGCGACGCAATTATTTTTTTTTAATGATTGGCTGATGTTTTTTTATTAATAACTTGTTAACAAAATCGAAACGAAAGTTTTTACAAAGGATAAAGTTGTTTGAAATTACTTCAACAATTTTCAATTAAGCTTTGTTCTTTTATTATTCCTTTATTTTCTCTATATAATCTTGATCGATTGATACAAGATTTATTTTGAAAATCAATCTAGAAATATACTTTTAATTTTCTTTGTTGCTAAAAGAAATTACCAATACGAGTTTTATTAAATTTTAAAGAAAAATAATTATAATAATTGCAGCTTAGTTTTCAAAGGAAAAAATTTACAATGAAAAGATTTTTATTCGTTCAAATGTTAATTTCTGTATAAAAAAGTAATTATATTTATGGATAAAGTAAAGTAAAAGAAAAAAAAAATCTTGAAGTGACATTTTGGAAACAATATTTACATCGCTACGATGTTTCTTTTTTAATTTTATTGGCATAATATTAACATAAAAAATAAGCTGACATTTTTTCAGCGAAAATATACACTTTATCATAAACATTACTTACATTAGCACATTAACACAGATCTAATTAATCCATAGCAATTTTATTTCACCTTTTATTTATATAATCTAAAAACCTAATCTCATCTAAAAAGTTTGAGCATTTCAAAACTTACATTCTTCAAAAAAAAAAAAAAAAAAATAAAGAATTATGATTATTTTCTTATGAAATAACCAAACTAACATTCGTTACCCAATGTAAATCGAAAGTCCATCTGCTTACTTATACTCTTGCTACGTGATCATTAATAGATTCCGCATCCAGGATAAGGATTGTGAAGCTTAGGATAGGGAGGACAATGGATCAAAGAAAGTTTCGGTAGCATTGGTCATGCCTTCAGAATGCTCGCTATGTTCGATACGACTTCGTCCAATTTAACTTCGTCTTCGTGCTCGAGTATTTCGGGTGAACATTCCGTTTGTTTCGTTCAATCGCCAAGTCGTGAATCGAGCATCTTGCTGTTTGACCGGTGATCGCGCTGCAGTCCGGAAATTAGATCGTTTCTCGAGGCGATGGTGTATTGCACGTCTTGTTTCGTCCATAAACGTCATTGGCAATATTATAGAATGCCAATTTTGATCTTCTTAAATCTTTTTCCATAAGCGATGACATTTCGAACGGATTACAACTGGAATAGATCAGCGAGGTTATTCTTTTTCTCTGCTAGATTGTATTTCATTCATTTACTTGTATTTCGTGTTAAAATATCGTAGAATGATATTGATACGTGTATTGTTTGAAAAGAAGAAGTTAGGAAATATTTGTATAATATTTGCACTAAATTAAGAAATACTGTTGATTAAAAAATTTGGAAATATTCTCATATTCTATTTTCATCGTTGATTAATTTATAATGAACGATATGCAAAATATCATATTATTAAGTTTACTTTAAGAGATCAACAAATAAAATATATTCAATATATTTAACAATATATTCAACAAGAAGCTTTTCTTTTTTCATTTGATAAAAATAGTTTTGGCACATTTTTAAAATAATTATTAATTATGTATAGTTAAAACTTATTATATTTTATATTCGTAAAATCATTATTTTATGAAATATTTTTTATCATTTTCTGAAATTATATTAATTAATTAAATTATTATAGCTTGTAGAATTATGCAAAGTATCTAGATGAATTGAGATAAAAAGTGTGGGATAAAAGCTATTGCCAACTCTTTTTAGTACACTCAAATTCGTCCTAACTTTTATAATTTTGGATAATTCGTGCCAACTCGTTGCAACTTTTGTCACTCGTCATAACTCATAATGAGTTAACTTATATGAAAGTATTATAGATAATTTTTTAATTTCTCGAGGTTTTATTTAAAATGATATTTTTTTTTATGAATATATGCATTGAAAAATATATTGTTTTAAGTTTATAAAATAGAGTTATATATGATTTAAAAAATATATTATATTATTATGTATTATAATTTATAACGAAAGTTTGCAAAAATTTTGAATAATATTTTGAATTATTCTATTTTCCCTATCTTTTCAAGTTTAAAATTACGAAACGATGATTTTGCAATTTTTTTATGACGCAGATTTCTCTTCTCATCTAAACATATTAAAGCTTAAAGCTTCAAGATCAATATGATTATAATTTCCTCGAAAGCATTATTAATAAAATTATTTATCGATAGTTTCTTTAATCGTTTCATACCAAACCAATGTCATATTCTTTCTTCTAATTTAGATCATCATTTCTTTAGAAATTTTTATCTCTGTTTATAATAATCTAATATCTTTTTTAATTTCACATTACTTCCTGCAATAACGAAAAAATTGTCCTACGTTTCGATTGTTTAAATTAGAGATATAGAAGCATTTCATGCTCTCTGAAAAAAATTTTAATTTATAGCGAAGCAATGATTGGATATCCAGCGAACGCAAATCTTTCACAGCCAATTTTCATTCTACTTTTTTTCCTCCTCGTAATTCAACACCTCTCGCGCCCTCTCCTCGGCTGATTTTCGAAACAACCAGGGAGCCCCCGTGCAACGTAACACGAAGCGGTAAATAATGATCGCGACACGACAGCTCGGCTTCCTCGTTATTATTTACGGCCTAGCAGTCTCCCATATATCGAGGGTAATTAATAATCAGACAATAAACGAACTGCAATAGTCACCTCGGATAGAAAAGTAGCTGTCTTTTTCTCTCTCTCTCTATCTCTTTCAATATTCTTTTCTTCGCTGGTGCTGCCATTAACCATTAGTTTTATTTCTCTCTCTCTCTCTCGTTTCTTCGTTTTTACTATTCATTTCCTTTTTCAATAGATTCATTGAGTTGCGAGCACAATTTGTCTCTTCTTACATTTATTTATAGTTATCTTTTTAATTTTTTTCTATTTTCAATGTTTCAATGTTTTGATGATCATTTACTTAGCTTTTTGGGAATTTTTCTATGTTCTGTTTGTGTTATATTCTATCTGTTATGTTATATTCTATTTTGTTTTTGCATTTATATAAAAATGTTGTTATTTGAAATAATAATGTTATATAAAGTTCACAGAGAAGAGATATTGAATGGGCATTTAAATATCCACGTAAGGATGATCGCGTTTTTCTCTCCTTTCCTGAGAAATTCCTGAGTAATTCCATTTGGAGGAAATCTCGTGTATCGTTCTTTGTGGACGAAACCATCCCTCAGAAGACCCGTATGGTTGGAATAAAATGGTATTTTCCGACATATGATAAAAGACCTTTGCGATGCTGGTAATTTAAAAGAAACAGTCGTGAAAAAGTAATTTCTGAATAAATTTGTACATCATTTTACATTTTGATGAGATCTTTTTTAATTTTCCAATTGCGATGCAAAAATAACAGGAAATAATTGAAAATGAAATTAATGGATCTCAACGATTCTAAATAAAATAAAATACATCTCAAAAGATAATTTAAATAATAAAATTATTAATTTAAAAAATTAATAATCATTTTTATGTTAAATATCATAATATTATAATAATTGTGTTAAATAAAAAGTTTTATAAATCAAAAGATATTCATCATAAACAAATAATCTGATAATCTGATAATGACCAATTTTTCATCTAATTGATATACCTTGATATATCTTTTTATAAACCATATATTCTTCTGTCACACTCTATTATATCTCTGATATTATATACTCATGGAGTCATCCGTTTATCTGTGCCATGGCATACACGAGCATACTGGAAATATTGCGTCGAATATCGGGTCATCGTTTATCACTTACTATTCCACTTCGAGCTTGTAAATCCTTTCCTTTCCTTTTTTTTCTTTCTTTCTTTTTTTTTTTTTGTTTCTACATACCTTGTCTTCGAGCACGAAAGGTTCAAATTGATCGCTTGTCCATGCGTATTTGCGCGCAATCGATTAACGAGTCCCTGTACCGAATCGATACGCCGTGTTTCGTTCCCTTTCGTCGGATAACTTTATTTGGGAAGCGGCGTGTCGAGCTCAATGCGATCTCTCTATTTCTTTTTATTTCGAGGATACGTGACGCGCATCCTGTATCACGGTGCGCGAAACACGAGTTAAGGGAACTTAGAAATAACGCAATATTTCATACGCACTGCACGTACCAAACTCTCTGTGTTCCCTTTCCTCCATCCGTGTTTTCCATTCTTGCGCGCATGTACGTCTCTGAGCACGGGATAATGCGATCACTTCCGGGTTTGTATAAAGATTGTATCGTAAGTATTAATGGATTAATGGATTCAGTAATTCTTGTGAATGTAATGAGACTCGAGAGATTAAAATTGAAAAACTGATATTTTCGAATATGTGGATCAAC
>NW_006263839.1:297509-334717 GCF_000469605.1 Apis dorsata | reverse complement strand
TTTTTTTTTCGGAATTAGATTAGCACAAGAGGTTAATTTTTTTGAATGAATTAATTTTTTTAAATGGTTCACATCATTCCCTACAAGGAATTATATTAAATCATTCTTTTGATAGTATAACAGAATTAAGAAAATATAAAAGATAAATAAAATAGAAAAATTTTACTTACACTTTTTCCAGGATTATAGTCAAGATAATAAATATAAAGAATCAAAAACCTCGTATAAAAAGATATTTCCAAAAAATTATAGTATATTACCACTACTTTACTTCACTTACTCGAGTCCATTTAATAAATACAACACATTCACAATTTTTCCCTCGCATTAGCAACGCAATTTTACTCGTAATCACGTCACATTGTAGCGGATCTTCTGGGGATGAAAAGTCATGAATGAAATCGTGGCAATTTATAACGCCTACCCTGCTATCTTGCCCCGTCCAGCCCGCGCCACGGATATATAACGTCCACCATTTTACGAGAGGGTCGCATTCAAGTGTGGGACGAAACTTTTCGCATATTTGCCTCGCGTACACAGAGACAGTTTTCTAACAGACGCCAGGGACGATCCTCTTTAACCGGAAACGGGGACAAATTGTTCCAGTCCTTCTCCGTTTCCCGGGTTTTCTTGCAGCGTCGTTTACAATGGAGGGGGGTTACGATCGGGTTACGGGTCGACTGTGACGCGATGATAAAGACGGGGGATTCGGTTTTTTTTTCCACTCGCATTCCAGGTCACGGTTGAAAAGCTAATCCGGTGGTGATTTTTCGATAGAATTCGCTCGCGATTAATGGAAAACGTGATTCCCTACCTCTTACCTTCGTACGTGGTTTCGTTTAATTTTAAAGCTTCGATCGAATGAAATCGTGAAATCGGTTTTTACAAACTGTTTTTATCGGGATAATTGGATAATGGATATCGATTTGAATTTTCTCTTACGTTATTCGAGTGTAAATTCTTAAGGCAAAAAAATAGATTCGGTATTCAAGAGATATGGAAAAATATTTTTAATGCCATATATTATTAAAGCCCAAAATAATTTTAGGTTAGGTATCATGGCTATCTATCCCTAATCTACTTGAAATCTTATCTATCTTTTCATATCTTTAGGTAAAATTTCACAGAAAATTTTTAACAGATTATTACAATCAAATAACAAAATAAATTTTATATAAAAATACTTTATGAAACTTTTCTGAAAATAATCTCAAAATATTCACATCTAAATTCTAACAATTCTTGAATATTTCATACGTGTATCAAACATCAATAGATATAAAGATAAAAACGAATCCCTTCCCCGGGATCGTTTTATCCCCGCGAAATAAAAACCGCATAATAAAAACAGATTCGTTTATGGCCGCCTATTGTGCTCCTCCATTCGGGAACACCGTCACGTCTCGGGGGGGGAAATTTTCGATAACAATTTCATCGCGTTAAAATCTACGTAGATCGCGTAATAAGGACGTGCGTCGCAGCATAAAACGGCGCCACCTTCCTGTCTCTTTTCTCTTTTTTTTATCGTTAGACGACAACGAACTCGGCTTATTAGATCACGATTCGCGCCTCGAAACTTTCCTCTTAAAATATTCGAACGAACTGCTCGTGGTCTGTTCTTTTACTTTAATTTCCGTCTCGAGAGGGGAGCGTGGGAGGGGGTGTGGATCGAGAAACATGGAGGAAAGGGGATGTGGAGATAAGGGGTGTGTTTACCGGAAAAGAGGCGCTGTATAAGAAGAAAAATATTCGCATCTTGAAACGCGTATCCGCCTGTTTTTAAATGTGAACAAACGAGAATTTTATCCGGCATCGTGTCCTTTCCTTTTTATTTCCGCCTTTGTTTCGCTGTTCTCTTTTATTCGTTATCATTTTTTGTTAGTGGGTGCGTGAATTATGTATGTTGAGTTATTATACAGTCCCGAGTTGTTTGATTGTTTTTTAATAGTTTATAATGGAGGATAATTTTAAAATGTTAAATTAGTTTGATTAAAAGGATTGATTATGTGAGGAGATATTTTCTATGATTTTCTATTTTTTTTTTTATATAAAAGAATTTTGTAAAAAGAAAAATTCTTTAAATTATAAACACGAGTCTTGTCTTATTTTAATTCATTTTCAACTGAAATTGGTTTTTTGTCTGGAACAGCAAAAAAACAGATTTTTAATTTCTTAATATTACAAAACAAGATAAAATATAAGGCTAAAATATTTACGTGTACCAAATACTAGTTTTTAATACGAAATAAAAGTTGCCTTCTATGAAATATCATTCCTTAACATTTATTAAAATTACATATTTATTTTTTTATTATTTTTCTAGACTCGATGAAAATGATTTTTGAATGTTTTATGGCACAAAAATATTCAAAGCAATATAACCTATAAAAATTTCTTACCTAGTAAAAGAATATTCACTTTTTATTTTTCCTTTTTCACCCTTGTACACGCTCTATTGACGAAAACTCAACTCCCTGGATGAATCGTAACAGTTTCATCGCTTCCTCTGCAATTTGCGGTTTCTATAAATTGCGCCTCGAGTGCCTTTTCCAATTTTATCATTCCTGACTTGTTTAAAATTTCGCACACGAAAGAGAACGGTTATATCCCTCGGTGAAGATAAAGCTCGGATAAAAATAAGAAACATATCTATTCCGACACGATGGAAATTGTCGTTTCCTCGATAAATTTGTGCGCAAGAACTTCTCGTCGTTTACGTATTCCAGTTCGATCGAGACACGATTGAACTCTTTCGTGTAACTTTCAAACGATTCGAGGAAACATATCATTCGAATTTTTAAACTTGATTCGCGATAAGATTTCTCTTATTGTTATAACTCGAAAGATTATTTGTTATTGTGGCAGAAAAAAATTGAAAACTAAAATTTTCAAATTGGAATTTAATAGTTGAAAGAGAATTTTTTAAAGATTTTTATCTTGATGTTGAAGAATTACGTTAAATAATTTTTAATCGCGTTTAATGAAAATTATCTTTAATATTGAAAAAGTTGGTATTTTAACACGAATTCGATTCTTTGAAAAAAATAAATTTAATCGTTCAATGATTAATTACGAATGTACGTTTTATCGAAGTGTTATCTTGAATAAAAGAATTTAAGAAATTGACCCAGATAAGGTAAGCTTCTCCTATGGAGTTACTTAAAGGGATTGTCTAATCAGCCTTCCTGTCTGCTCATGCAATGGCTCGCAATCGATTTTACGAAGCATAGAACTCGTAAAAGAGATCGACGTGCACGCGATCGTCTCGAAAACTAGTTTGATCTTCCCTTGCCTGAGTCTGCGTCTACTTGTTCCTCAACTGGAATCATTCAAACGTCAACTGGTTAAACTCGATCTATTTCGAACGATATATTGCGCTAATAGTAACACCTTGAGCTTGAAATGTTGAATATAATTGAATCGAAAGACATTGTAGATATATTAAGAAAAAATTGATAATTGATATCATCGTCACAGTGAATGGTCATTCAATCAATGAACAATTATTAACCAGATCCATCAATGATCACTTTATACTGATATAATAAACGATTAAATGTATTGCTAAATCCATATTTTAACCTAGAATTAATAAAAAATTTATCTTAATTATAAGAAATGATCCTCACAATTAATCTGATTGAAATATTTATATAAATATACATTTCTCTATTAAAATTATACTTTTAAATTGACATTACTTACGAGTTGACGTAATAATAAACGTACAAATATATTAAAATCCATAACACTAACATTTCTCTTAATTCGTGGCGAGCAAAAAGTAAATTCTGCAAATTCATTCTTTATTTAAAATTTTGTCAATTTGCCAATCCTTAAATTATCTCATTTCATCCTGGAATCATCGAACAGACTTGACCAATAATGGCGGATCAGAAAGAAAAATATAGATCGTCAGAGAGAAATCTGATTCGAAAGCATTGATGGATAAATAGAATTGCCATCGAATCAACAAAGATCGATGGAGCGACGTCCAATCTGTCGATGATTCCTCTCTCTCTCTTTCTTTTTCTCTCTCTCTGCATTCTCTCAGACGCAGGTGACGAGATTGAAGCATGGGTGGTTTGTGTGCCCGTCTGCTGTCTTTTTGAAACTTCAATCTCCGGTTACCTGGAATCTGATAGTAGAACTTGTTCTTAGAGGGGGCCAGTTTGTCCAGACGATCGACGAAAGTGGACGTTTCCGATGGAAAAAGGGTAATCCCTTCTCGAATGCGACTCGAGATTCGGCACGATGTATTTCTACGATCCCTTCGAAGGATTGGTTTCATGGGGACAGATTCGAAATATTACATGACTTTAAGATAACAGAGAAAGATTTTAAAATGAACTGAGAGCGTGTTCAGAAACTTTTAAAACTAATGAATGTTTTAAAACTAATGAATGTTTTTTTCTTGCTTTGTAACTTGACTTTAGATTTTTTATAAAGCTAGAATCATTACATAGATATTAGTATTATTGGATATAAATGAAGAATTTGTTATTTTATGGAAATTAATTAATAAGTATCACTTACCTTCGTAATATTACTTTCTGGTTATCCATCTGGTTATCTGAGAAAAAATATATGCACGTTTTGTGATAAGAAATTAATATTGTATCTGAAAGGGGAATAAAATTTAAAACGATATAAAATAAATGTAATAATTTAACAAAGTCGTTTAGAAAATTTTTCTTTCTTTAAAGTGCGAATATAAATGAAAGGAACAACGCATTCTTGTAAAACGCATATCGTATATTTCATAATTTTGCCGTCGGAGAAAACTTTGAATTTTACGTCGATTTTATCGAGTATTACTGCGCGATCTGTCTCGATACAGAGACATTCGATTGCTCTTCGAGCTGTTTGATCTATGGAGCGGATAGATCATTGAATCCCGGAAAAAAAAATAAACAACTTTATGTAAAACGCGTTAGCTGCCATCGCTTTAAAAACTTCTCTTCATTATCACTTAATTGATGAGCTTGGGATTAGGTTGGCAGTTTTATGTTTTTCTTTTTCTTTTTTTTTTTCATATCCCATTGTGCCCATTGAGTCGCTTTACAAATATCCGATCCTTAATTCGTAACACAATTTTCCATCCACCTCCCAATAATCTTTCCAATAATTTTCCAAAGAATATTTCATCCTTCGAACGAACAACATCGTTTCAATTTGTATTTGTCCATTAAAATGAAAGTTGCGTGAAGAAAATTGAATTCCATCCGAGAATTTTTAAATTTTTCAGATGTTTCATGATGATTCAATTTATTAAATATTTTTTCATTTATATCACTTTCATTTCTCAGGACTCCCGCTCCCTTATTCCTTACAATTTCTCAACAATAAAAATGAAATAACAAATTTCTCGTTAATTAGGAAAGTATACATACATATGTACAAAATGCTGGCGCTAGTGTCGCTGTTACGAATTAAGCACACCCGTACATACTCGCTTCAACAAATCATGCATACGTAACTTTTTTTTTTTATCACTTGTTCAACATTCTTCGAAATAAATCAGAGTGATTTACTTCGCGAATGTAACGTTCACAACGCGGTTAACACGCCATCGATCGCGCCCTTCTCGATGATGCCGCTTCGTCATCGACTTTGCGCGCTCTTGATGACTTCCGGTTTCTTTCACTCGCGCTTTAACCTGGCTCTTTAAAAAATTAGATAATACTGATAATTCGAGCCTCGCTCAAGTGGTCCGTATCTAGGCAAATATATCTCACAATCGATTCTTATTTTTTCACGAGGATGGTTCAACTTTAACTTGGATATAATTGTATCGAGGTATCATCAATTTTATTAAAAATAAAGGAAATCAAAGAAGGAAGAATCAATTCTATTCCTTTTTTAATTTTATCGAACAATCGATTGGAACAACGAAATTGATTGATAAATGTCAATTTAATAAATCCTGTCCAAAATAATTTAATTTAACAAAAAGGGATTCGTAATTAAACAAATTTGAACAATCCTCGCAACGAATCGTTCAATTTTCGAAATAAATACGCGTACAAATACCTAAGACGCTCGATCATCGATGTATGATATAACTTTATCACGACTGTTTTTTTTTTTTCGACGAACACACGTCAAGATAGGATCGTTCAGAAGGATCATCGTGCCCCATAAAACTTGCTTCTCAAGAAGGATGTGGAGCGGCAGTGAATAAGGAAATACAGGGGCGTCGAGGTGGTTTCCGGGCATAATCGAACTTCACCGACACGCGTCCTACAGGAAATCGGTGGCGCATGGCTCGTACTTCCTTTGTCGACGTCCCTGCACCCGACACTTATTTGGAACGCTTCGACGATTGTGGAATGCGTTTATGGAAATTCGATCGAGGACCGACTTTTTGCGGAAGTTTCTTTTTTTCTGCATTTTTGCCGGGAACAAAATCCCCTAAAAAATTTGGGGAAGAAATGTTTCAATTTCAGGGAGGAAGGAATTTTTAGTTACATATTGTGCTTCGATTTTTTTTTGTTTCCTTGCACGGTAGAATGATTCTGATTGCCGAGAGGTTTCTTTTTTTTTATCGATGATTCTTTTGAATATTTTTTAGTATTGGTTCTCGATAATGCTTAACACAGAGAAAGTGATGGAAATATGGAATATTTTTTTCATTTTAGACTTATAAAATTACGGAACAGTTGAAAAAGAGGAAATAAGGAATTCTATGATAATCCATGTTCCTATCATTTTTCTCTGTATAAAATGAAGGAGAAATAAATATAAAAGTATGGAATGATTGATTATTCGATGAAACTTAACACGTTTACTATCCATTCATATGAAGGTTAAGATAATTTTTAATTTTTAATTCGTAATTCTAAGGATTTTAACGTAAAAAGAAAGAACATTTTTCTTTTATAATATAAATATAGACGGTGAATGTGTTAAGTTTTTTCTCTTTTCTAATTACTTGGTAATTCAGTCTATCCGAGCGTTGAACAAGAAGATATGTCAAAATTGTAATATATTTCTATATTTTCGTACGTATTAAATCTGTACGTACTTATTTATTATCATAAACTTGATTATGCATTCGATGATTTCAAGATTTATCATACAGGATCAATGTAGAATGAATGAGAATGATACTTTCAATTATACGAATTAACTTAGTAAAAGATATGCACCTGACATCCACGTTAGGTTGCGAGACATTTACACCTAAAATGGATATGAAATGTATACATCATATTTGGATTAGTACAACTAACTTATCTTAAATTAATTTATTCTTAACCCTTATATCAATAATATTGACCGAATTATCGATATTATTCGACTTGTAAAATTTCAATAATCAAAAAAATCCCTAAAAATCTAACTTCCAATCTAAGAATATAAATTAAATAATAATTAAATTGAAATTGAAAATATTTTAGAATTTTGTGCAAATAAATAAAAAAGAAAATCCAAGTATCTTCCCCTTCACTGTAAAAAATAACAAAAGATACTCAAAATATCGACATAAGGGTTAATTTCACCCTATCGAAACTAAACTCCAAACTACCCCGAAAACCGAAATATAAAGGCACAAGACGAATCTTAACCTCTCAATCTTCTTGGGTCCTCGAACCCAACCAATCATCGACAAATTCCTCCTCCCAGGATGATTCATCAGCTTCCGATTAACCACCAGTGCTCCACTAGCTGGAAGGACAAAAAACGCGAAGTCGAAGCGCTCTGACAAGTTGACAGATGGAATCAAGGATGTGAGCGACGCAGAAAGACAATGGCGGACCAATGCTGCCAACCTTTCCCCACGCCTCAAGCCCATTCTCCTCTCGCAGAGTTTCAACTTTTCAAGTTTTTTGCATTCACCGCCCTCCTCTCGTCCGTTTTTTCACGTTTCTTGTTCACGTATGGCCACGTCCATTCTCCCAACGATAATATAAAAGTTCTGTGTATTGTGATGCGGCGAGGAAGCGACGAAACTGGTCGATCCTTCATCTCAGCACCTGTTGTATCCGACCGAGAAAGACGCATAAGAGGAGCAGCAACGAACCGTTACTGGCGACCTCTGCGGAACCGTGATGCAGCTCGGCTAAGCTTTCTCCTGAAACACCGGTACGTACACTCAAATACCGCCAACTTTCATCCACATTGTTCTGGGGTAATTATCATTTCCTGTCGAAGCTTGTTCTTGAGTTTAGTGGTGGGTATATATCTCGAGATATCAATTGGGCGCAATAATTTATGATTTGAAAAAATTAATCGTTGAATTGTTTTCGATTCTTTTTGACTTCTTTGAATTGTATCTGTTCTGAAAGATTTTATGAATTAGTATTGAGTTTAAGTTTTTAAGTTAAGATTGAAAATATTGTAATCAAATAGAAGAATAATAAATGTTATACAAATATTATAATAACTATTTGTAGTACAATCTGAGCTTTTTAACTTTGAAAGGGTATAGAAACATTCTCTCTCGCACAATTTGCATTTTAGCACAAGTGAAAAACGATAGAACGAATAGAGTGTTGACGTTTAATAGAATTGTCAAGGTTTTGTCAGGAATTTGCTATTTTAAATTTCGATACAATCAGTTCTTTTGTAAAAAGTAATAGCTTTGTGGATAATAGAGCTAAAATTAACGCGCGCCATTATTATTCTGAATTAATTGAAAGGTCTAGAGCTAGAATTCAGCATCAAGAGTTATTAAAACTTTTTTGAAGAAATAGTATTCCAATAATTAACATTATTATATAATTTTTCAATTTATTAATAAGAAAGTTGATGCTTCTTGGAAAATATTTTATTTTACTTGATAAAGCAAATGTTTCTGTACATTTTATTTGTTACTTTCTTATAATGTACATTTCTTGTAATTTCTTGTAAATATCATGTTATACAGATAGAATGAATAATAATATTATATTTTTCAATTTTTTTATAAAATTTATGTATAATAATTTCGAAGATTTGATAAAAAAAATTGATATAGCTCTTAGAGCAAAGTTTCCAATTTAATAGTAGAGTTTAAACTTTAAATCTATGTTGCAAAAATCAATGGTGATAATTTCTGATATATCTTATCAGTCCTTCTTTGTGCAATGCATTTAAATTTCTTGTAATTTAACAACAGCCGTTAGTGGAAGCGATACTTCGTTCACTTCTTTCGTCACGCTCACCTATAATTAAGCGTAATATGCATAAATATTACACGATACTTAGTTGCCCACGTGACTTTCATTTTGACATCGTTATAAAGATGGTCGTGTAATTTTTCCTGATCCTTTCGCATTATGAGAATTTTCAGAGAAAAGTTCATCGTATATAAATCTACTACTTTACTAACTTTTACAAAATTTATTTCACATCTCTCAAACAGAACTTTTTTTATCTTCGTAAAGAATTCGAAGAAAATTATCTTCTTAATAAAAGATAAGATATCTACTGACTTTTCTAAATTCTAATAATTATAAATATTACAGTTAAAATATAAATGAAAGAAAATTAATATCTTAATAACAAAGCAAGATTATTAAATTAAATTCAAACTTCAACAATAATTGCGATAAAATAATAAGATATTCAAATCGAATACCAAGAAAATTTATCAATTTATCTGTAAGTCTGTAAGTCACTCTTTTAAGATTTTTCTCGAGATAAGGTCCAAACTACTTCAATAGTTTTTGCGATAAATTTACCGACAACGAAACGTTAAAAATTGGGGATAAATCGTTGGAAAATTGCTTGTACTCACCGTTCAGCACATGCACATGAACGGTGGCAGGTTGATCGGGCATGGTGGTTAGATGGCACGTGTAGTTTCCGCTGTCAGCTGGTCCCACCCTCGCTATGCTGAGAGTCGAATTGGCCCCCTCTTCCATTAGGTCCGTTTTCACGCTGGAACATAGGTGTTGAAATTTCAATTTCCAATCTCTGACAGGCATTTTTTCATCGGACGAAAATGCTCGGCCCAATTTTTCAGGGATCGTAGACTTTTATTCGACTGCATTCTCGCAGTCATCGACCACTCTTTTTCGTTTTATCGCGCGTTTAACTCTCGATTTTGGCACGGATGACACTCTGGGTAAAACAAACGACGAGTTTCTCTTTTATTTCCTTGCCTCGAAAAAACTCGATTCGCTTGGTTTTTAAAAAAGAAGAGAAAACATGAATCTTTCAATATTAAAATTTTATGAAAGAGAATTCTAATCGCTCTCCAATTTGTTTCTTTTTGTTTATTATTATTATTAATTGTTAGGATCTTTAACTTTTTCCAAGACATTATTTATATTATATATATTTTCCAAATTTGGAAATATGATAAAATTTTGCTTTTTTTTCCCATAAAATCGTGAATTGAATCGTGAAACGTAGATAAATGAAGTGATTTAAAATATTATGATACGAGTGATAATATAGCACGTGATATATTTAATGCTGAATCGAAGTAAAATTAGATATTGATATGCATTGGGAAAATATGAATGTAATCAAGTTCTATTTGGAAAGTATTACCATATAGAATTTTGATCGTTCTGGGAATATGGGATACGTATAATAGTTACCAATTTATTCCCGAATAGTCTCGGAGAAAATTAAAAAAAAAATTCATATACATATAATATAAAATCAATTCGCACAGATATTCCCTTCACCGATCAATTCTATCGATATAAAAAAGAAAATTTAAATGTAACAGTATGAAATAAACGAATTTATTAATTCGTAAATTTGAATAAAAATTCCATCCTATTAAAAAAACAAAAAAAAAGTTTCATGAATAAATAAAAATTGGTAGATTCATTAATAATAATCCATTTATACACTTCATTGTGTGTTATTAATGGATTAAAATGCGAAAGAAGATAAAAAAAAACTGTGTAATCTCGATTTAAATAATTTATAAAAGCAAGTAGAACATCTACAAGTGGTATTACTCCGTAATGGATCTGCCACTTGCTCTATCTGACAAGGAACACAGTGTTATTTTCCTACATGCACGAACAGAACGACATTGCAAAAGAATTTCTTATGATGATAGGGCGGCTGTAAAGCAATAAATCACTAGGTTTGATCGTTTCAAGATTACGTATGATGCTTACGTAAAGTGCGCGTGTAAAGCAATTATTCCATGGCAATAAATATTAGGCTATCGTTTTCATCGTGGCGTGCAGGTATGATTATTGCTTTACTAGGGGCAGTTTTGTTTTACACTTATTATCAATATTCGTAGAGAATATTTCATTGGTAATTGGATGGTGATGTATATAATTTAATGTATATTGGAACAATTTTTTTTGATTATTATTATAATTATATTACAAATTGTGAAATTAATTTATTCTCTATTCGAAAATTATTATATAATTATCGTTTAACAATTTATATGTCATAAAGTTGTGCAATAAACTGCAGGCTGATCAGTTTATGCCGAGTGCATCATAAAAAATTTAATAATCATTTGAAAGAATGAAGAAAATGTATCAAAAGATCTCTTTTAAATGTTCATTCGATTTCGTTTAATTATCCTTGCCGTGCTGTCGTTTCACCGTGCTTCTACGAATTTCTAGTAAAAAAGATAATAAAAATTTTATTTCCCTTTTTATTAAACACTTTGATTAACATTTTATATATAATACAATTTTTTTTTAATTTGGTATGTTAATTTAAAAAAAAAATCTCTTTACATTAGAATCTTTTAAAATGTAGCATCATAAGTTCTATTGTTGCATAAAAATCGAGTTTATAAAATACTCCGTTGCACGAGGTATCAAATTTTCAAAATATCACCTTATATAGAATCATACCATGTATCGTATTACATAAAAATCGAATTCTCAAGATACCTTATTTTACTAAAATGGAATATCTAGATTACATAGAATACGATTTACATAAAATATTGTATGAAAATTGAACTCTGAAAATAGAGAATTTTTAAAATTGGGATATCATGTAAAATATACTACAGAAATCAAGGTTCAAAATTTATGCTCTTAAAACATTTCATTTTACATGACAATATCTAGCAATTGTCTAGTAACAATTTGCACTTTTCGTACAAAATTGAAATTCTCCCTATGTTCACATTTTTCATTCCCCTTTTAAACTTATCCAAGATTATTAATGATAAATGAAAAAGTACAATACCTCTCCCTTTTTTTTATTCAATTGTTTAAACCCAATGATAAATGCTTTCTATTTCTTTTTTTTTTTTTTGTACGCGAAACACAGAAGGTGGCCTTTAATTGAAAAACTTTTCACAGGCTGCAATTTGTCCGTTGTTCGTTATCTCCTCCCGAGCACGATTGCTCGTTGATCCATGGCGTTAAGCAACCCCCGATCCTCTCGCCTGGTTTCTTTCAGTTTCGCGTTAATATACCGCCATCTCGAATACTTTTCCCCATTATTCTTTCCCTTTCCTCTTCATTCTCCCTTTCGTTCGATTGTCCAACATTTTTCCACGAAATTGCGTTAACAGGATTAACGCTTCCACGACGGTGTAAATTTGTCACGAGTCTGTAATTTTAAACGGGATGAAAAATGGCTGCGAATATATAATAAACGGGGGGATTGAATCGCGGCCCTATTAACGCGTCCTAGCGTACGAATGATTTAATCGCATTCGCTATTGTTTTAAACTATAACTCGGTTGTATAGAGATGTCGAGAAGAGATTTTTACCGAAGAAAGTTAATGAGGAGATAGTGTTTGAATGTAAATACACTTTCAAGAATATGAATAATATCGTTGATAATTATCTGGAAATAATAAATTTGAGTTATTTAATATATTATTTTAAGAAATTTTTGTATGGATAAAAATATTTTGAATTCACTCAACTTTGTTATATCAAAAATTGAGTATTATACTTTTTTTAAATATAAGTTATACAAGAATTGCGTGATTTTTTTTTTATAAATGAAGATTTCTAAGTAAAGAAGTATTGATCTTTATTAAATTTAACAATTTTGCTTCGTTTCTTGAATCCTGTATTAAATCCGATAATATTTGGATATAATTATTTGTCGAAATTTGGCTTCTTTTTGCTTTAATTTTAGGAAGAAGAACGTATTACAATTTTGTTAAAAGTTTCTCAATTGATAATGTTACTCTTTATTCTCTTGGAGAAGTTTAGAGATAGAGATGAATAACACCGTTTGTTATCTTTTTCTCTCACTCAAAAATCAATAGTTGTTATACGATATTATCCGTGAAATAGCTCGAACAAATGAGAGCGGCTTTTCACGGGAGCTATTTACGATGTGTTTGATCCACTTTTAAAACTGATGATTTAAAATCAATGCGAATTAACGATAGCGATTTCTAAACGTTTGGAAAATCCAATCAACGTGGCTGTAATCACATTTGCCATTTAATTCGCGTGAAATGATTTTGTTAGTAATTAAAATCTTAATTAACGAGACAAGTGTGTTTTATTACCTGATGCAATCGTTTGTAATTCTAAAATTCTAAAATATAATATTATATTTTATAATATTGTCTGGATAAATAAAAATTGTTGTGGCCAACAATTTTTAAATGAATTATCTCGCGAATGAACAATCAATAAAAATGTTGCTCGAAATATTTCGTAAAACAATAGGACAGTTAAAGTGTGTTAAATATATGGAGTATTATTATTGGATTGATTAAAGCAAATATTTAATTTCAATTTGTAGTATGATTTTCTCTCCAATTCTAGCTCTTATGTATGTAATATGTGCGATATCCACTCCAGTTGGCATATAGTTTCGAAATTACATTTAGAATTTCACAGGTTAACGATATTCGACAAATATTGTAGTTTGTTTTGTCGAAATCTCGTTAGTATCTCGAATATTGTATCATTGCAGGAAACTGCAAATTGAAACTTACTAATAACACCTTGTATCATCACATCTCGTAATAAATAATCACGAGAGCCTATAAAATAAAATAAGAAAATATTATGTCGTATGAAAAATATAATGAAAACAAGTTAATTTTTAATATACAAATATATGAATTGCATACGTTCATTCAATGTACAAATTACTATGTTAATAAAAGTTATAAAAAGATACATTTATCGTTAAATGCAACATCAAGTTCACGAGTTTTTTTCCTAGATGATATGGATATTATATTGCGTACAATGTCTATTTTAGTATATTAGCTTTTCCAACTAATGTATCAGCGTTGCCGGAAGAAATGAAACATTAATTAACATTGTCATAAATGTTATCCATTAACACGGAATTCGAGCCTATAAATATTTAAGTATGCTGATGAATTAAGATCGAGTATTATTGTAAAATGTAGCATGACTTCTTCCAATTTGAATTTCCCTTGTCTTATCTTACATTACGAAAAAAAGTATACACTTCGAATTTATAATTTTACGATTCACAGAATCTTATTTTTATTCATTTCTTTCATACTCTAGAAAATCCTAAAACAAAATAATAAAACAATTTACCTTTCCTTATCAATTAAAAATAAAACCTTATTTATTTATCTTTCCCAAATTATCTTACATATAATAATATCTAAACAATTCTCTAATCTTCTAAACTTAAAGATAAATCGAATATAACTACAAAAATTCTTAAAATATTTTAAGAAATTAAACCCACTTTTATTTTGAATCTCTGTCACACCAATCCTCGCACAGCGATCGATGTAACCGGATATTCTCATCTCCGATATCCTCGACGCGTCGAACACCTCGCGAGCAATTAATTAAAAGCTCGGCAGTCGAATAAACGTGGCGACGGATAAATTCGCATTTTGCACGGTGAGGGGATGGACAGTTATCTTCCTGGAGAAAAATAACGAGCGGCAAAACGGTGTTTCCTGCGGTTACGGTTCGCGGTTTCCACGGGCCACGTGGTTGCCACGTACGAAAGGGGTTGAAGTGGTCGTGCCCACGAGGATGCTACGAGAGCCTCTATGTACACGCGTCTTTATGTACCTGCCACTGAGTGCAAACTAATTCCATTTACCGGCAACCACCGTGTCTACGGCTTGTAACTTTGTCGGGACGTCGAGTGCACCAACAACGTTTCCGCGATGCGAGAAACATTCTAGTTCCCGCTGCAACACTGTCGTTCAAACGTTAAGCGTCACACTCGGCTTAGTGTCGCCTCCTCCCTAGATGGCGCGGAGGATCGTCTTACGATCTTCGACTCGAGAATCGTGCAATGCCTTATGCAAATGTTTTTTCAAATGATTTACATTGCGAATTATGTTTCCTTTTCTGTGCTATTATATTACATTTCATTATAAATTATCAAAAAAAGAAAGAAAAGGTATCGTACGCGGATGTTTTTTATTTTGTAATTTTGAGCGAGATGCTTGAATGAAAGAAAATGTTATAAATCAGCCAAACTTGACAATTTCTTATTTATTTTTTATACTAATGGAAGATTAACATTTGTTAATATTTCAATGTTATTAGCGTCTCTATTTGCTCTATTTCCGAATAAACTTTTTACATTACAAGAATAATGTCTCGTGCGTTAATTAATTACGTATATTAATTTTTCATCAGTGTTTGTCTGAGATGGTATTTTCACGATCGGTATTTTCAAGGCTGTGGTTGGTTTATACGGGGAATTAAGGGGTTGGATGAATCTATGTGGGTGGAAAGGCGGCCGGATTGTTGACACTGGATTATAACTTTGGCGGAACAAGCCATTCTGGCATCGATGTTCCGAGGATTGTCGGTTCCGAGAACCGACTATCGTGCATGATTTATGACGTGTCGCGGCGTGGTTACGATCGCTCGTATCCACGGAATGCCAAGTGGCGTGTACGCTTGCCTCAGGTCGCAATCAGACAGTTGAAGATATCTCGGTGTTCGGTTTCGAATCGTGGTTGTATGGAGAGGTGCATCGTTGCGTTTCGAACGTCACCGGTGTTTTGTCGTGTTTGACTCGTGCGAAGGATGGATGGATTCTCGAGGAGGATTGATGCACGGGGATGTATTGAGTTATGTGCAGTCGTTACCGTCCTCTTTTTAGGGAGATATCTCTTTTTCCTCGTTTGGAATTGGAATTAGGGCAGATCGGTGGATCTGACAGAGGGATGTATAATGAATTGTGGAAATGGGTAAATGTGATCGTGAGAAATATACTACTGGTTTCTGAATATATTAGAGAATTATTGTTAAGATTTCGAAAAAGAAGAAATATGTAAATTAGACGTACGTATATTTGTTGTACTAATTTTTTTAATTTAAATTTTGAAACGAATTTTTGTCTTGCGTTTATTTTGTTTGAAGAAGGTTTGAAGTTATGTGGGATTTAGAGAATGAATTCGTTTGCATATACAGATTTACTCGTCGGTGGAGGAGGAGGGAAGGCGAAATGAGATCGATTCCAATTTTTTTTTCCAATCGAGGAAAATATGTTAGAGATCTTGATCTACGTTGTCGAACCATTGCTAAACTTTTCAGTTCTTTAATATCCGTTCCAAGCGCGTCCGTTGAATTTATTTTTAAGAATCATTTGCATAGAAATTAATTTCAACTTCATCTTTCTACGTACTCTTCCCTTACCCATGTTCGAAGAATATTGGAAAGTTTGAAAGATTGGCTCGGGTTACCGATTGTTTAATTCCAAGAATGCAATTTATGAATCGTATTTATGAATCTTTTAGTTACAAACACGCGTGGTAGATTTATAATTTTAATAAATTCGATGGGACAAAGATTTCTTCTATTTAAAATTATTTTAAAAAAAGAAATGGTAACAAAATAATTTGACTCACCTGATACCGCCTCTCGTCGTGTCGTAGTTCAAAACTCTGTTGCCATGAAGCCACTGCACGACACTGTATTGCACTTGCATTGCTATGTGGCGCACAACGCATAACAGCTCTATAGTGCTGTCAGCCTCATAATACTTGTCTCTCAGAGGTTCACCCAGGGCGTCCACTATTTGGACGGATGGTGCTGAAATTTCATTAAGGGATATTAAGATATTGTCATCGTTAAGTCAATTGATTTTAGAAGGATAGTGTATAGACATTGCATCTTGGCATACATGTTGAAGTAATAATATTATCTGTTACATGTAAAAAATATATTTAATATATTTTTCTATTTCGTTTTATTGCAAAATTATATATATATATATATATAATTAATTTATTTAATGTTATCAGTCTTTTAGTTTCATTAATTTAAAGAATGTTGTAATATTTGATTAAAATAATTTCTGTTTTCTGTTTGTGAAAAGGAAATTTTGAGAGAAAATTTTAATTAAGAAGAGAAATAATAGTTGAAAAAGAAATAATATTTTTGTCAATTCATTTCATCAAGATTATTGGTATTCTTTATTATGCCAAGAAACTGTATATGGAATTTTTCTACAATCATAATATCTTTGTTTTCAATTCCTTTCTTACGTTTGATTTGAAAACATATTATAAAGATATTAAATTTCTCTCATTCCAAAATATTATTGAGCAATATTGAAGAATAAAAAGTTACTTGACTATTCTGGAATTTTGTTACAAAAATATTGACCGCAAATTAAACCGACCTAGATTCAATAATGGATGAAACTAAACATCATCCCCATACCATTCCAAATATTTTACAGAGCCAATAAATATTCACAATAGATCGAGCTGTTCACGCGTAAGTGCATCCAACGATCGAGGAACAATTCAGATCTGATCTTTCATTCTTCCCCTTCTGGACCATTTCCAGAATTCGTAGTTTATCATGCATCCGTATTTCCGTGGTCCAAGAATCATGGAAATATCGTACGAAATTACGAGTAGATGGAAATGATTCGAAAATCGCTACGTTTAAGATTCCTCCGATTTTCCACACGCTTACAAATTACGAGATGCAACATGAATATAAATGATGCTGTTTAATAATGCGAATAATGCGATGAATCACGGGTAAGAAAAGGATTTTATCAACGACGATCATGTTATATATTTACAGACAGGCGAAAATATGTCGTTCCATCTCGATATAAAGATGATAACAGTGGATTGAAATTTTATTGGAGTTGCATCGTTGATGAAATTTTTTACAATTTGCAAGTCACTTGATGCCAATGAATATCTGTAAACGATTTGGATGGATAAGAAAATTTCATTTCACAAGGGTGATAAATATGGATGATGCGTCATCCTTGATGCATACGTGTATCTAACGACCAAAGTTCGATTCAGAATCTCTTATATCTCTCTGGACCGTTTCCAGCTTCAGAAACGCAGGCACCTTCTTGAAGGAAAAATGCATGCGCGGCGGAAAGAATCACGAGGAAGAGGAATGTTTTTAAATGTATACTTTAGAAAGGATAAATTTAAGAAAGAATTTTAAATACCATTTTCGATAATTCCTTATCATATATTCATTTCCTTATTTTTCTTTTTTTCAATTATCGTTTGAATCATAGTTTAACTTCGAATAAACTTTGGATACCTTTTAAAAGATTTTCAAAATTAATTTTCGAATATTTATCCAATCGTGTAAAACAATTTTTATAATTTTTTCTTCGCGTACTTATAATAAATTTTAAATTTCCGTTCGTGAATTTTTCTATGTACAAATGACTCGTTCGACCTCGCGAATATCCGCCGGAAAATGTTCTTTCGCGGCAACTTTTCACTTTGCTCACTCGACCACTGGATAATACAGGATTCGCCACGTTCCACCGCGCAGAATGTTCTTTCCCTGTGTTTTTATCTGGCTGGCTCCACGCGGAATCAGGAGGAGCGGAGTGCGCGCGTTCATGTATGTTGTCAGCCAGCACGTTTTTCGCGAAACAATAAGTCTCGTTAATGGAAAAATATTGGAAGTTTTTTATTCCTTTTTAATCCAAACATCCTTCGTTCCTTCTTCTTCTTCTCCTCGTTATATTAATATTTGATAACGCGTTATTCTATTACACATTTTTCGCAATATATCTTTATCCCTGTTATTACTCAACGTTCAAGATATACAAAGGAGAGAAATGTACAAGTGATGTGATTTTCGAGATCTTATTCCAATATTCTTATTCCACTTGTCTGAGTAAAGCTCTAAAAGTAGAATGAGGTAGCAACGACCAGACAAGGTAGAAACGAACATAGAATATGAAATAAGTACGATAATTTCGAGCTCTTCAACAACAAAATCTTTCGTTTGAAAAACTCGTGAACAATCAAAATGATTAATTTCTGGTACTTATTCGGTTTATGTATCCAATGAATAAGATGAAAGAGATAAATTCAAACGATATATTTGATAGATCTTTCTCCAACCTCTTTTTTTTCACCTGTCTTCTCTAGTGCTTGCAAATTTTCCCACGTTTTTTATACTTGGTCGTCAAGCCCAATCTCGTAGTTGATCTTGGAAAGAGGGTGGAAGGGGAAAATATATTCGTTGGGTCTTAAAATTGGGGATGAAATATTGTTTCAGGTTAGGTCAAAGAATCAATGAATCACTGAAGGCTGAAACGTTGAAGAAATTTCTAAGGTGAAAAGATTGAATAATATTTTAATTTTTTAAATATATTTTTCCAATTTATCGTACTGTTTACGAAAATATTTGAATAATTCTCTGCTTTTTTTTGTTTTTTTAATGAACACGATGAATCTGTGAACAAGTGAAACATTTTAATATTATTTAAAATATTCTGAAATAGCGACCGATATTTTAAATTACAAAAATGTTTTAGAATATTCCATCGTTTTGTTATGAAAGAATAAGATTGCAAATAACGAAAAGATGCTAAAATTATTATACACGTACAAATTTTCGTTAAAAACAGAATTTTCAGGATATTAAACTTTTACTTATTAAAAGAAAAGGGCCAATTTTTTTTTACCACACTATATCTATCTTTCCTCCTTTTTTCTCTTTAAATTTAATTTTTCATTTTGCACATATTGTTTCATCCCTTTCCGTGTATCTTATTAAATTTTACACACGTTAGACTAGTGTCAGTGTCCGTTCTTCTTATCCTTTTCTTTCCGCACGTGTTGTACACCCTCGTGAGTTTCGCCGAGATTATCCTGCGGGATCCTTTGCCAAATCCCGCAGGCGGTCTAAACACATCGGGCGTTGATTCATGGTCGCACGACGCTTATCGATTTTGTCCTCGATCCGTCGACCCTCCTCTCCCCTTCCTCGTAATTCTTGCCCCGCGAGCAAGATCTTCCTTCTCTCGTTTCTGCCGTGGATTTTTCGTTGCGCGAATACCCCGTGATTTGTGACGCATGGGGTTGTGAGATCCGTGGGTCGACAGAGAGGGGTGTAAAATCGTACGTGACAGTTTAATCTGTCGTTGTATTTATTTTCCGTATATATTTTACTTAACTGCGATCCCGAATTTTTTTTTTTATTTTGAAAGGATTTTGTAGGATCATGTATGATTAACTCACTACGACAAAAGAATAGGAAAACTTTTATTCGAAATTTTGATCCGTCACGCGAATGATTAATTTATTTAAATCGAGAATAATCGTAATACGATTAATACCAGAGAGATTTTTCATTTTACAAGTTCTTTGCAAGTTCTGATTCGAAGCTTATGGAGAGAAGCTGATAGAATATCCGTTTTCGTGTCCAACTAATTTACAACCGTTTATGAAAATGTCCATTTGTTTAACGGGTGGCCACGTTTGCACAAGCAAGTTCGTGCCACGATTACAGATTTAAATTCGTCCCGCACACACGTAGGAAAACAATGCTTGGCGACCACATACCAACTATTCCGTTTTTCTTTACCCATGATACATTACCTCGTCGACATTTGTTCTTAACAGGCGTGCTTGCTCGGTTTATAACACGAACGTGACTATTTTTTCGGATTCAGGGATTATTTTTCGAGAGATATTAGAGTACGCCGTTTTATTTTATATTTTTGAGAGAATAATATATATATATATATATATCGTTTATTTTTAATCAATCTTCTATTCCTCTCTATAAATCTAATAAACGCGCTAGTTTATCGGTCGCGTTATCGATTCCACGAAGTTCGTGCGGACTGATAGTAGAACGTTTGCGTGACGGCCGAATTAATCTATAATTATGCGACGTTCGATAAGTTTTGCGGGATCTTGTACGATGTTCTGGCCGGCTATTACCTATTAGCCATGGGAAAGTTCAGGAGCAAGAATTGGGTCGTGTCACGAGAAGTGACGAATGTCAAAATTAGGGATCACGAAACGATCTTGACGAATCATGTTTTGGAAACATGGTTGGCAACGGTTTAAAGTTTAGCACGGGTATTAGGCGGGTTGAATCTCTCTGGTTGAATCCGCCACGGTTTCGTTTCCGCGATAACGAAGAATTTACGCGGGCTTATCCCGGATAAAAGTATAAGATTAAAATGTAATCCAGTGTCGAGAAGTCGGTGGGAATTGGAACATGACGGAGGAGAAGATCTTGCCCCTTTGAATAACGAATGTTTATCCCGTCTATTGAAATTCACAACTAATGTTTTATTAATGGGATGAATTTTTTCTTTTTTTTTAAAGATATTGACTACTTTATTCTCATATTCTCCATCCTTTTGTTAATTTTTCTATATTTAGATTAATTTTGATAGGAGGGTGATTTGATTATTTAAATTTGATTTATGCCATCGTTGAATAGGGTGTTATGATATATAATAATCGAATCGTCAATTATTATAATTTTACTTTCGATTCTCACGGTTTTCGAACAAATCTACGAGTTTTAATAAAGTAGTTTTCTCGTCTTACGATTAGTCACGAATTTACGAGGGCGAGAAAATTTCAAATCTTATCACTTTTCCGGGAAATTATGTCTTTTAATATCGGTGACATTTTAAGCATGAACTAAGTTTCTTATTTTTTTTTTTACTTACTGGACAGATGTTACATATTTTATAAAAAAAACATTGAAAACACGTTTTCTTAAATAGAATATATAATTTAATATAAATATAAAAATAATAAATAATAATAATAAATATAAAAATTTATGAGAATAACAGGTTAATAATAATCGATATTCAATGACCGTCGATAAAGGTAAATCTCGTACGAGAATAGTGTCACGGAGCAGCCATTTTATGTATCATGTGCAAACGCGATGTCATCGTAATATACAATCGATAATTAAACAGATATTGAATCTAAATCGAATCGAATATCTCGAAAACAGAATCGATTTATGCTTTTCATATCATTTCATTATCTATAATATATAATATAGGTTTTCAATTGGAGGATCGGATATATTATATTTGAAACAAAAACGAGAATAAATTCGAAACAAAATGATATATTCATTTCATATATCATTCAAATATTGTTCCATTTAACTAATTTGTATTTAAATCTGTCTCCTGTATTGTATCGATAAAATCTATTCGTTTACTTAACTCAAAAATGAGGTTAGAATTTCATAACCTCAAAAAACTTTTGGATATAAATGATAAAATTATTATCGACATCAATAATCTTAAATTTCTAATAAAACTCTTAAAATATAAATCATTTCAAATTATAAATATATAAATGAAATCCATCTAACTCGATCAAAAGTGAGGATTAAAATTTGGAAACGAGGATCGATCTTAAAAAATATTTTAAATATAAATGAAACCACTATTCACATAGATAACATTAATTTCGATTCTAATCCAACAAGCCATGATTGAAATCCTAAATTTCGAATGATTCCAATTAAAAAAATGAAATTAGATTGGAGGATATCAAAGTCAAAACTCGGGAGGACACGGTGGCTTTGTCAAACTGGCTGGACGTGTTTGCGGATCGTCAACAAAGCACGGTTATTACCTACGTTAAGTGGAACATCTTGTTAGCACAAAGACTGATCCCGCCTCTTCCATATCAGAAGGGGTGGGGTTCGAGCTCTCGTCAAAAGCGACGAGAATCTATCTATCTAAACGCGATTATTACACGTTACTCCCTCACAAATTATTCCCTCTTTCGAAAAAAACAACTTTCACCTTCCTCTTCCTCTTTATACCTCGTCTCACGTCTCTATTCTCGTTCTAAAAAGAAAAAAAAAAATTACGTCAACAAGGGGAAGAGAAAGAAACCTAGTTTTCGGCTGCTGGCCTCCTTTCTCCACCTTTATTGCCACCCGAGCTTCTTATTTCCCCTGTTTCCTTTTCATTTATGAACTTCCTTCCGCAGTTTTACATTTTCCGAGCTCACTGTCCATTTTCCTGTCTACTTTTAAGTACCACTTTCTACCTCCTCCCACTTCCTTTTGTTCCAGGAAAACGAGTCGACGTATCTCGATCCCATCCCTCTGTCTCTCTCTACTCGAAATGAAGTTGTTCCGCTTGCACGGGAGGGAGGGGGAGGGGAATCTTCCCTTTCGAACGTCCATTCCATCGGACTATGCCACTTCGGCCTCAATTATCCTGCTGAGCCGCAAAAATTCGACCAACGAACCCAATTTATCCGATCAGAAACGGAATGCTCAGATCCTGTCTCTCGTTTCTCGACTTCCCTCGACTTTTTTTTTTCTTTCTTCCTCTCTCTTTCCATCCGGCTTATTCCATTGCTCGCCCTTCCTTTTATTTCGTGGCCTGTTATCACCTTCCAGTGTTTTATCTTCCAGCCCGGTTTATTCCAGCTTACCGACATTTTATAAGCCGGCCAATGCGAAGCAAGAAAGACTATTCTTAAAAGTGGGATAGGGTGTTTAGCAGGAGGCGTTTGAAGTGATTGTAATATTGGAGGGATCTGATTGTGAGATAATCGATACTCTTTCTCTCTTTTTTTTTCTTTATTTCTTTTTCTTTCCTTTGATTTTACAACTTTTGCCTTTATCTCTCTTTGAATCCTTCTTGCCTTGGGGTACTTTAGGATTTGATACAGGATTGATCAACTTTTCTTTGTCTTTCTGCTTCTTTGACGTTCTTCGGATCCTTTCCCTTATTGGGTTGCTTTGTTTTGGAGGTTAAGTTAGAAATCGATACACTTTTCTTTCTTTCTTTTTTTTTCTTCGACACTCCCTAAATTCTTGTTGCACGACTTAATTGATGTTATTAGTCAGACTTTACAAGTCACGAGTTAATACATTTTCTATTATAATGAGTTTACTAATAAAATGAATGAAATTTTACACGTAAATTTTAAAAAACAGGATCTTCATTAACAGGTTTAAAAGAGAGACGAACGTTTTGAATATTCATTCATTAATATGTAAAATCTAGCAGAAAAGAAACAGAATTTCGAAGGAATACGAGTTTAGTGTCTATAAAGAAGAATAAAGAATAATTGTAGATCAAAATTAAATCTGGCATTAATTGCTTACATCAACTGATATTTGTGATTAATGATCGATGAGACGTCCAATTATCTTCACGAGCATCTTTCCTCCATCGATTTTTAAACAATTCCCTTCGAATCGTTTTAGAAACATGCCGTATCGTTCCTCAGCAACATTTTTCCTCTCACGGTTTGATGATTTACAGGCTAGAGCCTGTGACGATGAAATCGTGCAACGTCCAAGACGAGTTCCCCCCTCTTTCCTGTTCCCTTTGATGTGCATCGAAATCGTCATTTCGTCCTGCATCGTCTGCTCGGCCTTTTTTTACTCTTTGGCTGACCATTCGACGAACGTTGCCTTCCGCCGTGGCTGAATACGCCGCGTTCGTGATCTGCCATCACGAAAAAAAAAAAAGAAACCTGTTCTTTGTGAAAAATCCTGTGATGGTGGACCCCTGGTGGTCGCGCAGAGGAAAATATTTTCGCCATTCAAGCCACCATCGACCATAGCCACTGTTAATATTCGTAAGCATCCGGTCTCGATGCATGGCGCCGAGCTCTTCTATCCAGATGATTACAACGCGTTGCTTTTCTACTCCACGCCGGAGATGAACTGTGCACGATGTACACAATAATGGCTTCGTGTAATTTTTGCCAAGCTCTTGCGACGAGTTTTCTTTTTTTTTTATAGAAGTAAAAATATCTTTTCTTTTTGATTGTTCTTCCTATATTTCTGCATGCAATCTGTTGGCGAATTTTTTACGAATTATTAATGAATCTTAAGAATTAAAGGGTATAATACGTATATATTCACCTTTGGAGGATCGAAACAAAAGTTGGTATATAAAAATAGTTAAGGTTTATTTATTACGTAAATTAGATAAACTGAGCAAATCAATTGAAGATTCTTTCTTTCGTTTTCTCTTATAAACTTCGATTGCAAATTGATAAGTAAGGCTTAACTTTACGTTTTATTTTGAATAAAATATATATAGTTATTCTATAATAGATACTTTTCGTATTTTTTTAAAACTATTCGTGTTATTTGTTTATCATCTTCGTTATAAATTTCGATTATTAAATCCGTAGAATATGTTCGAATATTTTCGTGGCCAAAATATATATCACATTACGGCAGCTCGAATCAGCTCGAAATCAACTTCTCCTTCTTTCCGTTCTTTCCCTTTTCCATCGTGGCGGTTTTATTTCTTTCGGCATTCACCCAACGACGGATTTTCCCAATGCAAGCTTCGTGACACCGTAGTTCACGAAAGTAGCAGGAACGTAGCCAATTTCCCCGATCTCACGCTGAATACTTGAATACTTCTTTCCAGCTCTCCTCTTTGTTTCCCTCTGCTTTCACCTTTTATCCCTCCGGTTGTCCGATTTAAACGATTCTCCCGACGTCATTGAGGGAAAATCTTAACTTCGAGAAAGAGAGAGAGGTTACTTCGCGTCTCCCATTTAATTTACATCGAGACCATGGCTTGTGGCACTCACGGGGATGGGTTTTCTTTACCGACACGTACTTTCGGCCCACTTGGAGACTGCTATTACACCATTGTTTGAAAGAAGGAGATAAAAAATTCTTAACAGAGTTAATCCAATCTTTTGGGCAAAGTTTCATCGACGTGAATTTTTCTTCTCTTTTCTGTTTCTGTATTATTATTTAAGAATTTATTTGTAGTTCGATCGATCAATATCATTCCAAAGACGCATCGATTAATTCGATTCGAAGGAATAAGATGATTAGTTTGATTTAAAATCCGGTGAATAGACGTCTAACCAAGAATGTTCGCGCGAACGTTTCTCGAACGAACAAACTTCTCGAGTTTGGAATTCCTCTGGTAGTAGCAACAGTAAAATTGAATTTCCCTAAAACTGCCTTTGAAATGGTACCGGTAACTTTAATTATTTAAATCACCTGTTTCTGTTCCCAAAGGATGGAACATAATGCCGGAGCAATTTAACGTTTCCAAGATGGATGTCGTATTATTTTTTCAATTAAAATGAATACACGTAATTTTAAAATCGTTCTTATTATTACCAGCTTACTTTCCAGAAATCTTTCATTACGTTTTTGAACGTTTCATTTCGAAAAATATTCTAAATAAAAACGATCTTTAATGTGTTTAATTATTTAGTTCTTTAAAAGATCAATGATGGTATAATTTTAATAAAAATTACTGCTACAATCATTATTTAATTTCGTATATTATAATCTTAACTTATAATATATCTATAATGTTTCAAAAATTTATTATACTTTATGCTTATATTAAATTAATAATATAAGAATCGAAGAAAACTAATTATAGCAATTCTTGTTCTCTCTACACTTAAAGCATATCACTTACTCAATGACCTCTTTTCTAAACTCGATTCGCGCCAAGAACCAAGCCAATTCCTTTGGCATTCCCTTGCGACTACTTAACTCGTCTCATTTCGATCTTTTGTCCCACTACTTCCATTTCCTCGTCCCCCAATTCAAATAAATCCATTTCTCGAAACGAATCCTTTTCCTTCCACATCGTGTTTACTGTCTTTATTTTTTGTGAACTATTATGATTGCGCCTATTTGAACTATATTACATCAATCACAAACATACCACACGAGAATTTCAATAGCGATATTAATTACAATTTTTACAAGTTTTGGCGTTTCTCGTATTATTTGTCCATATTTATCTATCTTATCATGTTTCAAGACATAATTTTCAAGTTTAAGAATTAATATATCATGATTATAGAAAAATATAATAATTTTAATATTCAAGAAGTAAAAAAGTAACGAATAATTATTAAAAGTAACGAATCTTAAAATATTAATAGTTAATAATCACGTGGCGCTAGTGTCGCGTTAAATCGTTATTGTATGTTAATTAAAATTATAACCTACGAAGAATAATTTTTACGCATATAAAATACATAATATATAATATAAAGTTCTTTTCATAACTTTTCAATGAGTAAATTGGAAAAACTTTTCCCATTTAAAGTTTTCTTTTTTATAAATGATTTTAATACAAAGGCGCAGAAATAGAAATGAAATACGGAACACAGATAGTTAGTCTAGCATTAAAAAAAAAAGAAGGAAAACAGAAAGTTCGATAAAACGTGTTCTTTTTTTTCTTTTTTTTGAAACGTATATAGTTTGAGGATGCTTTCGGAATAAATCGTATACAATGAGCGCGTTAATGTGTGTGGAAATGTATCAAACCGCGTCGAAACGACTGCGTGAACAGATTGACAAACAAAGTTAACGAAGTTGACGGAATAAACGATACAGACAAATATTACTGGATATAGAGGGATAAATGAATGTGGAACATTCGGAAAACTGCGGATAAGTTTTGTCAATAAACTCATTTTTGCATCACTGATTCTTTTATGGTATATGGGATATATGAAAATGAAAATAGTGTATCATTGATGTACACTTAATTATATACAATTTGATCTTTTTTACTTTTCTTAATCAAAAATAGTTGTATCGATGTGTTATATAGAAAAGAAAGATAGCGTAACTAGTAAAACTGATAAATTTTTAAAGATATACAAAATATATTTTTTTTAAAGTTTCCAATATCGTAGTGAAATTTAATATTTCGTGAGTGTCTAATCATCTGAAACGATTGAAATATATTTATCATGGTTTAAATTGACTATTAACTTTACCATCGAACGAAACAGAAACGCAATGATAGAAGTAGGAGGAACTGTTAAAGATAACATACGTTCCATGATAATTTTCAGACGTTTCAGACGTATTTGACGATGCGGGTTTAACTTTACGATAGCCGTAAAAGTGAATTATTGCGGTACTTACCGTTGATGTGAAGATTCACGTGAATATACTTGGGCGGATGAGTGCTGACTTGGCACTCGTACTGGCCCTCGTCGCTACTGTTCACCGGTTGGATTTGTAGACGCCAGTTATCCGGGTATTGGAACTTCACCGTGTACCTTGGGTCTCCTATGTACGTCTGCTGACCCACTGTCAGCAAATTTACCTTTTCCCCATTGTCTTGCCTGCGTACCCAAGACACCTGCCGACACAAATTATTTTCATGTTAGTTTTATTTAGTTTAATTTTGGATTAAATTTTGGGGACAGAGTTTGTTACGTTTTAGAAGGAATATTGGATGATATTAATTTTGCACGACATTTGCGTAATCTCGATAAATGGGTGACAATTACCACGATTTTCGGATCCTCTGTTCCAGACACTTGACAAATCTTTCTAATTCTAACTTCTAATAACTAAGTTTCGGCGATTTGCCGCTAGATGTCTCGTTAATTTCTATTTTCTCGAAAGTGTCTTGTACAAATGACAAATTATTTCAAATAAATGTTTATATATTCGTTTACTTTTAAAAATATTCATCAAAATCCTTTAATTTACAAATTTTTTAATAGTTTCAAAATGATATTTTCAAATATTTGCAAATGAAACGATTAAATTTTTTGATAGAAATTTTGACACTTATATTTTTATTGGAAAGAATGTATATTAATTTAAAGTTTGGCTCAATAAATTCAACGTAGAAAAACAATCAATCAATTAATTTGCAACAATCATCGACACATTTCCTAATATAATATTCCTAATATAATATAATATAAATATCCCCTTCATTATCATCAAACGAATCTCAACTTTTGAATATTATTGTGTAACATAAAACTGAACGAGATCATAAGATGTTAAAGCATAGAAAATTGAAGGGAAACGTGCTATGAGTAAATCGTGCATAAGATAGTACTCTGATAAACAAGGATCCGAAATCCACAGATTATTCACATAACTGGAATTGGATAGTATTTCCCGGTATTCCCCATTAAATGTGCGCGATATCGTACATATCTTCGACATGGATATCAAGCCCGTTATTATCCGCTCAACAGAGATTGCCGCCTATGGACAGCTATCAATGGCGCGTGTGATCGCTACCGATCGTGATCGATTGCTTTTGGCTACCTTTATAACTAGAACATGAAACATTTTGTAGAAAATTCCGATCGACATTGTCTGCTATTGATTTATTTTTTTTTGTGTTTCAATCCTTAAATCTTGTTCCCTACGAGGCATACATATTTTTTCAATACAATATATTGTTTTATTATTTGTAAAACGTTTGTTTTTTGCTTTTCAAGTCAAAATTTTCAAAATTATCTTTTAGTATTTATTTTTCTAGAGATTTTTTTTGTGATATAAATAATTAATATCTAACCTAAGTTAATTTTAAACTTTTTCTTTAAAAATATCTCAATCGATTTGATGCTCGATCACGCACTGGTGCACGGAGCCAAGAATGTTTGGCGGCAAATTCAAATAACATATACTAATAAATATGGTCTTAAGTCGAGTTGTGTGCATTTTCAAGATAATCATGCATGGATAATCGCGTTAGCCGACACTGTTGTTAGCAATATTAACAACAGCAACGACATTAATAGCCTAATATTACTCTGAGGCGAGCTCGACCGTGGTTCAGCCAAGTGCGATGCTTTTAGGATATAACTATTGTCCTACGAGTTTCTGCAGAGTTGGTAGACATCGTTTCCCTATTTCAAAATGAAGTTGGTAAATTCTGAAAAGATAGATGTCGTTGAATATCATCCAACAAACATAAATGTCGAATTTATCTCAGTTGCTTCCTTGTAAACTAATTTTTTCCTCCTAGTGGTTACATCATGTGCTTGATCGATTGATGAAAAATATAGATTTGAGGAATTTTGTCATAAGAATAAAATTTCATCGATTATTATTAAAATTTATTTCATTGTCAATTTAAAATTATACGATAATTACTTTTATAAATCGATAATATTTGGCAAAACTTTTCAATACGATTCCAATTCGAAGTGAAATCAGAAAACGTTTCTTGGCTGAAATTTTAATTATTAATCATTTTTTTGATGAAAATAAAAGAGAAGAATACAGAGGACGATATCTGCCAATATATATATTTGTCGCACGAATTGATAATCGAAATGGGAAACGATCAAATTCACGCGACGTGGATGTCAACGATTACGAGGGAAATTCACGCGAAATCTAGCCGGCAGCGATAATTCCTGTTCAACCACACCGGCACGCGCATAACGAGGCCGGATATTAAATTAATTCGAACGGCGCGATTGTTCCAACTGCGGTAGACGTGTCTAGTTTCCGGAAGTGGCGTCACACCCGAGATCTAAGACCGGTGGCGGGCGCAAAGAAATTAATTAGAATAAATCGTGGCCACCCATCTTCGTCTGAAACCACCGTTGCCACGGTTTACAAGATTAATTGTGAATTATAGCCTTTCTAATTTCCCGACGGGGGAGGGGGAGTAAGCTGGCGAAATACGAGACCTTGACTGTTAAACTGTTAAGATATGCAAAACGATGGAGAATATATGGAAAAGGTATGTAAAACAATGGAGATATATGCGAGGGTGTAAAAGTATACAGAAACACGTGAAAATATACAACATCTTTCCCCCTCCCCCCACTTTTGCATATTATACAAATGTTTTCCATACTTTTGCATACACTTTGCATAAATTTACATATATTTTGACGTGTTTTGCATATTTTCGTTGAATGATACGTAAGAATGAGTATTTGTGGAAAATTTATAAAGAAGTTTAGTATCAATTAAGAAGCGAATCGAGGAATTGAGTGTTAGTTGAGCAAGAAAGTTTTTAAAAACGTTATTTTAATGTATCCATCTAGAAGAACAACAAAAACAAAACCTCAAGAATATTGTTATCCAAAAATGACAAGAAATTTTGTACCAATTCTTCTTTATATACACTACGTTTCTACTTGATCATTACATTACTGATCATATTTTTACAATTATTTTTATCAATGTACAAAACGAAAATATGCATTCGATAATCAGAATCTTTTAAAGAATTGTCAATAGGAGAAAAAAAACTTAAGGAAGGAAGAGACTCACGGTTTTATCTTGTAGCAAGGATATCCTGCAGTCAAGCAGGGCGCTACCGCCAGCCTGTACCGTCATATTCTTGCTTTCTCCCTCGAAATGGGGGCCCCACCTGTGATCGTGATGGTGTTGATGTTTGTTCAGCGTGCTGTGCGCATCGAAAATGTAGTTCAACATCGGCGCATCCGTCGGTACCGATCGCTTTGCCGCCGTCGTCGATTTCGTTGATATTGAATCTGTTATTATTGATAGATCTGTAACAATTAAAGATCGTGAAAAGTTAATACATATAGTAATAAATACCTTTCTACAATAATATTAGATTCTTTTAAACTTGTTTGAAAATTAATCTATCCATTGTCGAATAAATTAGACGTATCACGCTTTCTAACACACTTTCTATTAGTTTCTCTCTTCAAATTTTAAAAACTTTTCTTTTTTCTTTCATTACGAATTTTTTATCAACTCGATATCAACGTTCGACTTTTTTTTTGTTATTTATTCGAAAACGTTGCACGATTTATTGGATATGTTGCATGCAGCCGTTGATCGGATATCTTGTCGCGATATTCTCCAGTCTCTAGAGATCTCCGTTTCCCGATGTTTACAAGTATTGGACAGACAATTGACAACTGACGGTACATATTGGTACATACGTATTCCTGTACGTCTGTAATCATTGAATGAATATACACATCGTAGCTTGCGAGTAATTATGCATCTCGTGAAAGAATTTCGACCGATATAGGCAGAAAAATGTAGGATTCGTCTTTCATATTATTATTTTTAATTATTACAACGAGAATTCTCGATTAAAAATAAGGAAACAAACATTTTGAGAAATAATTGAGAGTTCAAGAAAGCATACACATACGTTTCTCTTTATATAAAAGTGTTAAAATTCTCTGAAATCAATAAAATCAATCTTTCGTTCACTGATCTAACGATTTGATTCGATATAATCATTTATCAAGTCGATTTACAAGCATATATATACTCACTTTAGATCATGCTCATTTTTTATAAATAATTTCTACATCACCTTTATATCTTGATCCATATATTTTACCATTACGTGCACACATAGATGGAAACAGTTCTGGGTCTAAGGTTAGATCGTCCAATTTATCGTTGCTGAACGGGCCAAGAGATACGCGAAACAGGTAAGCACGAGAGTTTGATGTCAGGCTATTGGAAGGATGCGATATTTCTTCGATCGCGTGCAGCGCATCGGAAAACAATAAGTACGTATATTGCTTAGATATTTGTCTGCTCGTATCCTCAGAACGACGTGTACGATGCGTCACTTAAATATAAATTTGAACGTTGTTGGATTGTACACTTGGAAAATTTTCACTTATTTGTTCGTTTTATCTTTCGTCGTTTAAACCTTTCGCTCTCGTGCCACTGAAAATTTTAACCGCGTTCAATTTGTTTTATCAGGGTTTTTATCAGGCCTCGAGGTCGAAGTTTGAGGTAAAAGTTATGCAAATTTTTATAACGAAGAGAGAATGTAAAGTTGTACACGAAAATAAAGTTCGAATAAAGTCGAAATGAAAATTTTTTTCAAAGGAAAAGATTTTGATTGAAATTATCTCAGCAATAAACTGTGCTTCCATATATTTTCACAATTTTTAAAAATTGTTATTCTGAAACGAAATCTTTGAAACTATTTATGAATTTGTTATTAATTAAGTGTTTGTTTAACAATGATATATTGAAATATATTTTAATCCCCTTCTCAAACTGTTTATAGATTGCGTACAAAAATTCAAAGACTTTCGAAGTATTTATTATCTGGTACAAAGTATAGAATAAATACGTTAAAGAAACAAAGAAATTTTAAGGAAATGTTCTTCAAGAAGTTATAACTTATATATTCTTTTTGTAAGTTACATTTAAATAAAGATTGTAATTGCAAAACGAAATTAATAATTATTGATTGAGATTCTTAATAATCCTAATTCTAAACATAATTTAATACCATTCTAAAAAAAAAATAAAAATACATCAGCATCAAGTAACTTCAACATTTACCTATTATTACAACAAACTACAAGAAAAACACTTCCAAAACAAATATTAATCATCTAATTAAACATCGGTCAGATCAAACCTAAACCTCGTTACACCATCACAAGCAGATCCTTCCAATAGAAAAACTCGGCAAAGATCATCCATTTCTTTCTCCCCGCCCATTGATTCCTCTTCAAACGTTCGCCCGCCATTCCCCACCCGATCTTTTCTCTTTGCTTCCGTCGTGGAAATTTTGCCACGACCCAGAGGGAAGGAAAACTGATCGGGAATTCCGGTGGAACCGTTGAAAGCGTGTTCCGGATACCGACGAAGAAGCCGTGGTATCCCTTCTTGCCTTGGCAAGAATATGAAAATCGTTATAGGTCGTATCGATCCCTGGATCGAGGCCACCCTCTTTTTACACCCCTGTGTACGCGAATATTTAAATAACCGGTCAAATTTTTCCATCAGATCGAAAGAAATTCACGATACGTTTTCAATCAAAGGAGTTTTTTATATCTCTTGTTTAAATATTTAGTTCAAAGGATAGTTTCCTTTGAGGAGTTTTATCCATATTTTTCTTTGGATCGTGTGAATTAATGATTGATAATAAATGAAACGAATATGAAACAGTTTGGTTACTTCTAAATTTCCTTTTGTGAAAAAATTGAAACGTTTGAACTAACATATTTCTTTTCTACGTAATAAACATTTATATTTGGAAACTCTTTAACTTTTAATCGTTTCACGACACGTATATTTCTATTATACAAAAATTTTCTCTTTAATTCCGCTAAGGAGATTAAAAAAATCTGAAATTCAGAAGAAAAAAAATAATGCAAAATTATTATTTTTCGCGTATTCGCGTTATCAAAAACCCTGTTCATCATCGGAATCCAAAATCTCAACCAGTTTTCTATTCACGATTGTGCGTCGACCAATTAGAGATAGTGATTTTCGTCTCTCCCCGATTTTTCGATCGGATCACCCCGGATTTTATCGAGTAATCACCCCGAGCTATCTCGCGGATATATATTTTTTTTTTCTCTCTTCCCTCCTTCTTTCTCCACTCGAAGAGCGGAGGCACAATCAACGCAGCTATCCCCAGCCAGGCGTCGAGACTTAGCAATCGACCTATTTTTTTCGCGATTCGCAAACATTCGAGACTTCTGACTTGGCGCTTTCCCCTCTCTCCATCGCGTGCATTATTCCGCATCGTCGGGGGGATGGAAACGAAGTTTCAGAAATACGAGATTAAGTCCAATTCGAGATCTAATGATCGTTCGTCCGTCGAAAGCCCCCTTTTTTTTTTCGACGAAAATAAATCGACTTCGTATCCGTTTTTTTTGTTGCCGGTTTGCGTAGTATTTCGCGAGTAGATACGGATTTCGAAAAATCGATTAGGATTGGTGGGCCGGGGATGCTTTGAGAGAAAATTGAATTCCTTTGTGTTCGCAAGTGGACGATGCACGAGAGTCAATAACATCGATGTTAATCTCATAACATGTTAGAATCCCCCTTTATCGTGCCTTCAAGATATATATATATTTTTAATTTATTCAAAACTGTATGAGTCAGAACAACATTCGAAGATAATATATATTATTCGAATCGTAGTTTTTTCGAAGGAATCGAAAAGGATTTCACTTACTTCCAAATATAAATGTCGAAGGGAGCCGCGTAATTAGTCTTCGCGCGTCTCCTCTGTTCCATCGAACACGGTTACGTCGTAATTCGAGCGAGTCCGGCTAACCACGGTAAATAATTCCGATTCGAGGCACACAACCAGTAACGCGCTCATGTTTTATGCATAAACCGGATCCCGCGGACCGCCGCCACGCGTTACACGTCGTTCTAGCTTCTAGCCCGAATCACGGATCTCGCCGCCACTTAAACGCGTATCGGTCCCTGTGTGCCCTCTCGACACACTGCTTCACCCTTTAATATGCGTTCACGCGGCATCCCGCACCACCCTCGCGCGCGAGATGCTCCCTCCCGTTATATGAACCGTGGTGTTTGGCCCAGGTTATTGGATGTGTAATTGTACCGAGTGGGAGAGCGAGAGTTGACCCAGTTCGATCGATAAAAAAAAATCGTTTTACTTTTAGAGGGACGAAATTAATTATTTATTTCGAGGATGGGTAACAGTTGATGAAACAAGAAAGAGGATCGTTTTCTTTCAAATATTTTTAAGCTTCCTTCGAAACTTCTTTCGATTTTTGTTACTGTTCACCTCTCGTGATTCTTTATCTATAAAGTATGGAAGTTGAAGATAATTTACAAGTGAGGCATTTGAGAAATATGAATATGTATATATCTTGGTTGTTATCGTATAGAAAATGGTAAATGGTCAGATCGAACTTGCATGGTGTCGAAGGATATGTAATTTAATCCGATTGATTATGATTTTTATGTATATTATCAATTTTTTTCAAAAGGAAGAACGTTTATTCTAAATTGTTGCTAGTTATATGTATAAGTTAGTTATGCGTGACGAATAAGCTTCAATGTACCCGTATATTCTTAGTTGTGACACATTCAATGTCCGTTATAGTGTTTCATTGGACTGTATACGAGTAGTCATACAGAGTTACAGAGTTATCAGATGCTGTGACTATTCATGCAACAAACATCGCATCAACTATTTATTCGATATTTGTGTTTTAATGGCAGGGAGATATGTTATATGAATAAAGAGAAAAAAATATATAAATTTTCTAAAAATAATCCGCATGAGACTCTTGGTACGTAATTTAAAAGAATTTTTTGATTGTATGTATGAAGATTCTTCTCTCGTCACTTTGCATCGTTTCAAATTTAGGCCAGATATAATTTAATTTATCATTTGAGTATTATCCTTCTACACGTCGCCTTTATTTTTCAACTTTCCACGATTTTCCCCGCGATAACTCGAGTTTATAGCGTCTGAAGAATGACAGAAGTGCTCGACGAAAACTTTGAATCCAATGAAACTCGCGATACGTTGCAAGATTGGGACACGAAATCGACGATGGGGATCGTGAAACTTAAATAGAATGCGCCGTTTCGACGAGATCAATTTAACAAATTTGTTTCTGCGAAACTTGAGGCGAGTCTCGCGGGACCGACATTCGGCCCAAGTTCTTCCATCGATAAAATTATTTTCGATAAATCAAGTCAGTCTTAAGCGATGCTCGCTTAAAGAGCGACGATAAATTAATTGCAAGGAACATAAATTCAACAACAATGAATTTGAATTCTTGATGAATTTTTAAACCCGTAGAATTATATTTTCGTCGAATTTTTAGTCAAGAACCTTCCATCTTTCATTCTAATTCATTGGCTTAATTATTTGTTGTATGCATACACATATGTTATTATAATTACAGAATCTAATAAGAAGATCGAACAAAAATATTTCGTAAATCCATTAAATCTATTATAATTTTATGTCAAGCATCTTTCTGTAAAAAATTCTTTGGTAAAAAATTATGCATCGTTTGAATAATTCAAACGAAATATTCTTGTTTATTTTATTTCTACTTTGATCCTCATTAATCAAATATATTCATAAAATACTTTTGGAGGATCAATTATAAAAAAACAAAAGTATAATTATTTATAAAATTGTCAATCTTCATCATATCTCTGTCTCGTTTCATCCAATACAAATATCGCTTAATAAATAAACCCACACCAATATTTCTATACTTTTTATCTCCACAAAATTCGTGCGAATATATTAGATAATTCTTGAATAAAATCAGAATAAAAATCAGAAAAAGAAATATAAAACATCCATCTCAAAATCTCCTTCACGAATAACTTTATAATAAAAAAATATATGCTCCAACCATCTCCAAAGAGATTCATCCGCGATCGAAACACGCCTGTTTATCGATAACACTTGTGCATCACGCTCGACGACAGTGAGAAAATTCGCGAGACGCACAATTCCGCGACAATGATGGTTGTCGAACATTCGTCTCTGCCCCCGGCGACGTGTAACGGCGGAAAGATCGACAACGGTCGATCTTCATCCCATGGTTGTGTGCTTGTAATGATAAATCAGCCGCTCGATAACACGA
>NW_006263839.1:290957-297364 GCF_000469605.1 Apis dorsata | reverse complement strand
TGATAACGTGTACGCGTTTTACGCGGTGCACGGCTATCGATCGCCGCGATGCGTAATGGAACGTGCGCGCATTATCGTGGCGGAGTCCGGTGTTACGCTGTTATCTGTCGCGGCACGTTGCTCCTTTTGTTTGGATGTCAGCTCGAGAGTTTATAGGATCCTCTTTCTGGATTGGATTTAATGGAAACCGAATTGCATCGGATGGATCGGTTAGGCACGAGATTCGTGTAGGATAGAATTTAATCGTCTCGATTTCATTGTAGGAAGGATTGGAAAGGTATGGAAAGATAGAATTTTTATTTAGATGTTATAATACTGCAAGGTATTATCGTAAAAAGTTTCTTAACCTCTTAATTTCTTTTTCTTTATGTTGATAGATTGTAAGATTGGCTTCATGTTTAGTCAAGTTGTGTTATCGATAACGATTGTTGTATTTCAATAATTTTTTTTTTATTAATAATAATTTTGTTCAAAATATTTAGAATACTAGATTCTTTAATGTGATAACGATATTAGTGTTGCAAGACCATCTTGTACAATTTCTTAATTTCTTTTCTTTAAATATTTATATAATTAAATATTTAAATCTTTTAATTTCAAAGCTGTGAATCGAGTCAAATTACAGATTCGTCGTAAATATTTCGTAGATTGCATCCTCATCAATTTTTCTTATTTTGAAAAATTGCTCGATTTAAATTTAAGATACTATAACTATTATCATAATAATTATTATACTTTTTTCTTCACCAATAATAATATTATTCAATATATTACGTGTAATTTAGAAAATCTGTTTTTTGAGAGGAGAGATTGTTTTTTGAAAAGAGGATTCAACTTGATCATCACAAAGTAATTGGAAAAAGTCAAAGAGAAGATGATTCAGAGAGAGATTAAAATCGTAATGACATAGTACCTTTTTAAAGTAGATGATCCAGATTTCTTCTTATGGAAACGAAGCAAAAGATCATAGAGATTCCAAAAATTCTAAAGTTATTAGGAAATTTCAAAAATATGAGATGCTAGAAATCCAAGTATAAGCGTCTTTAAAACTCTGAAGAATTTCATATTCCTTCGAAGATTCACAAGGTATCGATATGAATGGTGAATTCCAAGATTTTTTTATATTTGTATAAAACGCGAAAATTCATGGCTTATGTATATACATATAATGCATTCAAGGATTTCAATGGTTTCAATCTTCAACGGTTCAACACCGATAGGTGCAGAATTCTTCGAAGTTTATGTATATCGATAGTTGCGAGATCGTACAGATATTCAGAATCTCTGAGGTTCCCTTCTCTCGTGGGTTCCTAGGGTCCCTAGGTTCTTCGTGGCAAATCGAGGATCTCTGCGGTATTAGCGTTACCCAAAGTCTCCTAGAGCCTAAAGTTTCTGCGGTCTCCAGGTGTCTAGTTTCTCTAAGATCAATGACCTCTCAGAATATTTATATTCATACGAGAGAATCGTATTTTTATATCTCATAATATTGGTAATATTATAATGTATATGCATGAAATCCAAATATTATTTAAAATATTTTACTGTGAATCTAAGATTGTATCAATAAAGGAGATGTTTTGAGAAAATTTTAAATTAAATTATTATAAAATTATAACTTGAATAACTTTTAATAACTTGATTAAATAAAGAACGCAACGACATCAATTTGAATAAATTATTCGCCAGTGTAGTAAACAATTTTTTAAGCTTTTTAAAATTATCATTTGAAACGATATTTCGAAGCTTATAATTCCTTCTTGCGTCGATAAATTTATCTATCGATAATATTGCATTAAGAAATTACGAATCGTCTCATAATCAATGTACATCTGTTTCGATATATCTAGTGGGGTTATCACGAAGTTTCCAGTAATTGCATCGAATTGAATACGTTATCGATTTCTAACATCTTCTGGTATTAATTTTCCACAAGTTCGATGCTTCCAACTGGGAATCCTTCGACTCCATAGATAATCCCATTCCCCACGAACGAGAGGTGTTTCTGTTTAGCTTCGCGCATTGAAAATGTCTTGTATTTCCACGGGCACGGAGTATGTGTTTGCACTGTATTCCCTAAGTCTTGTGCCATTTGTATGCCATTTCACGCCAGGAATCCTAGCTTCCCCTGATATCAAGTCTCACGCTTTCGATGTCACCTGTGTCTAGCCTTACGAGTTTGAATTTGCCAAGTTGTCACCTGTATTTAGCATTACCCGTTTTGCTCTATAGTCTATTCCAGAAACTCTAGATGGTTACCATCTAAGGATCTACTATTACGTAGTTACTTGGATTGGAATTAATACACCACTTGAAAATCCATCATCCGAATATATGTATAGATACAAAGTGATTATATCATTTTTTAAATGGAATTATATCTTTTAATATACATCAATCATTGTAAATTAATTTTGCACGAGGAACAAGGAATACACGTACATCTTTGTCGTTGAGTTTGAGGTTAAAAAAATTATAAAAATACTATTTATATTTCTCTGTAGTTTTTTTTTTTATTAATTTATCGAATTATACTCGTATTCGGTTAAACGTTTCAAAATTTCGTCAAATTTTCGAATCGAAATACACGGTTATTTATTTCATCTCGATTCTAGCGAAACCTAATAATTATTTCACGTGTTTAAAACGAGGACTTTCAGCCTCGCATCCGCAATGCGGTCCTGCAACCACCATCAGAGATCCGAGTGTTTTAACCTGTACACAAAATGGAATTTTCAAAAATCGAGTTCAAGCCTTTTGAATCTCTTCGAATTTGTGATTTTTCGTGAAAATTTATGTATTTTTATTTATTTTTTTTTTTAAATTCGTAGTTCCATTTCGAGTATCTTTAAAGCGATATCTCCTTTGAACTCGCGGATTTTCATACTTTTCTGGGAGTGTGTCATCCCCTTTATGCCACAGGCACGAATATGTAAATTTTAGCAAGGATATATAGGATGAACGTTGTTGATTTATACTTAATTCACAATGATTCACAAAACAAGAGTGTTTTACGATCGAATTGTACATAGGTAAATATCGATAATTCTTACAAACTTTCATAAATTATCGAATCTTTCCCTTGCAAATTAAAATTATTTATTAAATTTATATCAAGCCACGTGTTGCATTAAATTTTCCTAAGCTGGAAAAAAAGCGTATCTTCAAAAGTTCCCGTGTCTTTGAACAAACTTGAACTTGCACTTTCGCTTAATCTTAAATTCAAATTTCGTTTCGTTATTCGCGAATATATAAATAACTAGGGGCTCTAGGGGAAAAACGATAATGCTCGAAGAAATTCCGAAGATACTGGTCGAAACGAAAGAAGAAGTTTGAGATATATGGACAGGAAAATGATTGCATGAATTTTGTATCGCGTTTCAACGAAGATGGAGTCAATTTCTCTTCGTTTCACCGTAAAAAAAAAAAAATTCGAACAAACGTATCGAAGAAACGTATTTCACGTGGAAAAAGATTTGAAATTGCATCAATATCGGACAGTCGTTTAATTTAACACGTGAAAATCCTATGGAATATAAATATCTATGGAAACAAGAAACGTGTGTTTAATATTAATCTTACAATTTAATCCAGCTACAGCTTTTTCTTCCTTTTAAATCCGTGGCTTATCAGCAACGACCCCTAATCTCCCATTGTTTGTCGTTTCTCTTCGACAGGGAAAACGATTCGCGTGTTGAACGTTTTCGAGAATCGATGAGATTCGTACGTTGCAACTCTTGTGAATCGATCACTCTTAAATAAATTTTAGCTCACTTGAAACGATACAATTTACGATAATGGAAAGATTTGGTTTCAACCCTTTGAATATATTTTAAACATTAGAATTTAAAATACGTGAACTCTATTATTGTATTTACTAGGAACACTAGTCACATTTTTATACAATTATTTCTAATGAAATTATTTGAAATACATTCAAAGGAGATAAAAAATTGTTTTATAAAATATTTAAATTATCTCACCTGTATTAAATAATTTAAGTATATTCTATTATATAACTTTTCTTTTCCTTAGACACATATTTCTTCTATCTTTCAAGATTTTTCTTAAATATAATAGAAATACAATCAAGTTAGTACGATCCTTTCGATTGATCGAATCATTATTTTATTCATTCTATCCATTTAAAATAAATTTCAGGCAACATAATTTACTTTCCAACATCCATGATTAACCATACGTATATCCAAGAACATATACTTCGAAAAGAATATAAAGAAAAATTAATTTTCTTAAGATTTCAAACCAGAACATCTTAACTAACCAAGTTGTGTGTCACGCAATGCACATTTTGAAAAATCTTCCAAACGAAATGGAAGAGGTCAGGTTCTTCGAATTCAGCGAACGTTTCGCGAGGCGTGGAATCAGATACTTGCCGGCCTTAACAGTGCCGAAAACGTGACTGTCAGAACGTTACAATCCCTTCCTCGGGACACGAATACGAACAGCGGAAAGAAGACGCGTGTAATCTTCCTTTTCCTTTTGTCCGTCAAGTGGACGTTTTTTTTTTCCAGAGAATGGAAATTGGAAATTGGGAGAAGATCCATTTTCGAGATTCGTTTTCGATTCGACCGTGTGAAATCAGCTTGATTTCATAAGAAATAAGTTTCAGGTTTTTGGCGAACGTGACCTCCTCATCGAGTTAAAGATCACATCCTTTTGAGAGGGTGGTTTCTTTTGATGGTGTTGGTTCACCTCCTACGAGATTTCATTCTTGCCCTTATTTTTGGGGTGGTTATTTGATCAACGAGGAAGGATAATCTTGGACACAGATCCCTTTGTTATTAGTTTTCTATATTGCGTTTCTGAGTATCAGGAAGGAGCTGAAAAAGAGTTATGAGATGAAATTATATGTATATATATAAGATATTTTTGTAGAGGATTCTTTTCTATTAATTTTTTATAATGCATAATTATTTTTATTCGAAAGGGTTGAAGATAATGAAGAAGATATAAAGTGTAAGGAATATATAGGGGAAAAATTTTCGACGATCCTTTTCTATTAATATTAAGATACAGATCTTAGAAATTAGTTTCGTTTGAGGGTAGAAGAAATGGAAGAGATGATGATAAAAGTTACGATGATGAAATGACATTTATGCAAGAGTAAAGTATAATATTTCTGACAAGGATCCTTTCCTATTAATTTTTTATAATGCACAACTCTCCTAGGAAGTAGTTTTATGTGGGAGAAGGGTAATGAAGATTATAAAAATGAAATATCAGCGAGATAAAATTACGTAAGAAAATTTTTATAAGTAATATCAGTGAAACTATTCAGACACACGCTCCATTTCTTACTAAAAAGCTTTTCTTATTCTTACACGAACATTCTAATATCTTTTTTCCCACGTATCGTACATCCCTTATGTCCATTCATTTTTACATCCCTGTTCTTTTCCCCCTCATATTTATAAAAATATGATACGACGTTGAACTTATCAAACGTGATAACACGAATATTATATTTTCGATAATATATCAAACGAATTCCAGCTTGATAATAATTATAAACTCTCATTAACAAACTACTATTATAAAAATAAATAAAAATTATTAATTTAAAGTATAAAGTCACTGAGATTTTATAGAACTATATATAAACTACTCACTTCGAAAAAAAAAAAAAAGAAAAAATTGAAAAGCGCAACGAATAAACGGGTCTTTAACTTGACATCGTGCAAGTTCGTTTACGTGTCGGTTCACTTAAACGAGCCCTCGAAGATGCATGCATATTATTACACCGCAAAAGCAATTACGTTACCAGTAATAGTGACACGGCTCGGTGACGTTTTAAAACTCGATATCAAGGAAGATTATCGTGAAATCCTTTAATGTCTAGCCGACGAATGCCGCCGGTGTCGTATCCGGGAACATGAAAGCGGAAACGGGATCTAGTTAGCGTACCTTCATGTTACGAGCAACGATAGACCGTGAACGATATCTACAGAGGAAATTTCGCAATTACGATTGAGTTTATAATTTTGTTCTTTAAAAAAAAAAAAATTATGCTTCCTTTAGGAAGGAAAGGTTATAACAAATTGTTTCAAAATTTATTAAAATAAAAGGGAGAGAGACGGTTATTTATAATCTTTGAAAATAGTTAAGTAAAATTAATTGAATTTTTCAAGGAATAAAATTGATCAATTTGATTGCTAAGTGATGCGATCATTTTTGAAATTAAGAAAAAAATTTGTAATTATATGTAATGTAATAATCAAATGGATAAAATTTGAAGGAATAATTGTAATTATAGTTGTTACACATAGTTGTAGCTACAGAACGATGCAATTTCGGTATATTCAATGTGTAAAAATAATTGGACAAATGAGGATGGAAAAAGGGGATGGAAAACGAAGCGGGAAAGATGAATGCAAAGGGATGGATTC